>NC_041047.1:42473870-42727660 GCF_900634775.1 Gouania willdenowi | reverse complement strand
CACAGATCATACTGTAATGACGAGCCTCCAGCCGTAATCCAAGTTTTGTGAACTTTAATGAAGAAGTAGAAACCCGACTACTGTGGGCCGTAGTCGACGCCAAAAAACCAACAACAGAACGCAGGTACCGTCTCACACCCCTCCTCCCCCCAGCCTCCCAGCCAATCACCACTTAGAACTCCCGTAAACAAAGATACACATTGGTAGGAAAAGCTGCACGCAACGATGGTGCATTCAAAGCCATGGGACATCTCAACACCAGTGAATCATTGAACACACAACAAGCAGAACAACACAAACACAGGACCCAGTCTGTTACACAACCCCCCCCTCACAAAGACCCTCGCCCTCGAGGGTTACTCAACAAAGTCCTTCCAGCGTGCAGGGGGCCTCCGTGTTTGCCGGGGCCTTCCTGTGGCAGGGGTTATTAAATCAGACGGAGCCCAGGAAAAGCGTCTCAGCTCCTGATTAATGTCAGTGTAAGACCCTTGAGGGGTTCAGTACGCAGATTGTGCCAGTTGGGCGATGAACACGGAGCAGGTAAGGAAGCATCAGTCTCAGGACTCAACCATTGTGGAACGGCTGAACCCCGGTATGGAGCTAGGCCGGGTCCTGATGTAACGCCAACTCTCTCCTCTTGGTGGCAGCTGGACTCGGTAAACCACCTCTCCAAGCCTTTCAAGGATTCTGCACGGCCCCATCCAGTTACTGTCCAATTAGTGCACCTACCCTTTCTTCTCCGGGGTTATATACCCAAACCAACTCCCCGGCTGCAAATGACGTCCCGTGGCTCGGATGTCATAGTTCCTTTCTGCCTCGCGCCTGCAGTCTCAATCTGATGTCTGGCAAAACTGTGGGCAGATTCCAGGCGGTCCTGCAGTTTCCCAGCGTAGATCGGCCCCGGGGGGTCAGTAGGAGTATCCAGTGGTCTCCCCACCAACATCTCAGCTGGGGTTCGGATCTCCCTGCCCAGCATCAGGAGAGCCGGGGAACATGAAGTGGAATCCTGGGCAGTGGAACGGTAGGCCATCAGCACCAGTGGGACGTGGTTGTCCCAATCCCATTGATGACTAGCTGTCACGATTGCCAACTGCTGAGCCAATGTGCGATTAAACCTTTCGACTAATCCATCACTCTGTGGATGGAGTGGAGTGGTGCGGGTTTTCCGGGCACCTAGTCTCTCACACATGACGGCAAATACACGAGATTCAAAGTTTCTGCCTTGGTCTGTGTGGATTGTCTCTGGAACCCCGAACCTGCTAAACATTCCGCCAATCAGAGCGTCCACCACAGTCTCTGCCTCTTGATCAGGGAGACTGTAAGCCTCTGGCCACTTAGTAAAGTAGTCCATTGCAACAAGGATGTAGCGGTTTCCTTTCTCTGTACATGGAAATGGTCCCAAAACATCAATCCCTACTCTTTCCATTGGAGCCCCTGTATGAAACTGTTGGAGCAAAGCATGTGACCTCCCGGTGGGGCCTTTCCGGGCAGTGCAGCTGTCACAGAGGCGACAGAAATCCCCCACATCTCCCCTCTGCTGCCCCCAGTAGAACCCCTGACGTAGGCGGCGAAGTGTTTTTGTGACACCGAAATGTCCTGATCCAGGCCCTCCGTGCATCGCCCTCAGGACAGCATCCCGTAGAGAATGTGGTACCACAACCTGCCACTGGATCTCGCCTGTCGCTGGTTCTTTCCAACCCCTTTGGAGAATCTCATCACAGAGACGCAGAGTTTCAAACATGGACCAGAGTCCCTTTGTTGCGCGTGAATGCATGGCTATGTCATCCCACTGTGGTTTCTGCTGTGTGCTAACCCACGTGACCACTGGTGAGATTTCTGCATCCTGCCTCTGTTCATCTAACCACTCTGCGGTGCTCACTTCAACTAAATCCCCGGAGTCTGGCTGATCTCTCAGGTTAGTAGCCAAACATCTAACACCACCTCGTGACTCGTCCGCCTCCCACATCTCCCTTTTCTCACAGTAGCTGCAGTTGTCTGTAAAACAAGGCCGCCGAGAAAGCGCATCTGCATTACCATGGTACACCCCTGGTCTATGGACTACAGTGAAGTCATAAGCTTGTAGTTCCTCAATCCATCGCGCTAACTGACCCTCTGGTTCTTTGAAGTTCATTAGCCACTGTAATGCTGAGTGATCAGTCCTGACTGTGAAATGTAGCCCCAAGGTCATACTTGAAGTGTCTAATGGCAGAAACAACAGCCAGTAACTCTCGTCTTGTGACACAGTAGCGGCGCTCTGCTTTGTTAAATGTTCTACTGTAGTAAGCTACTACCTTCTCTCCACTCTGGGTCACCTGGGTTAACACTGCGCCTGACCCCACCCCGCTGGCATCCGTGTCTACAATAAATGGTAAGTTGGCATCCGGGGGAACAAGGATAGGGGCCTCTACTAAAGAATTCTGCAGCTTAGTGAACGCTGCCTCACACTCCTCTGTCCACTCAAAAACCTCTCCTTTCTGTAGTAGGCGAAACAGTGGGGCTGCTATGCAGGAAAATCCTTTTACAAATCTCCTGTAGTAAGATGCCAGTCCCAAGAAACTCTTTAATTCTGATACAGAAACCGGAGTGGGCCACTCTTTCACTGTCTTTACTTTCTCATCTAAGGTGCCCACCCCCCCCTCACCAAGCTTGTGACCAAGAAATGAGATTTCATGTCTCATAAAGCAACATTTTAGGGGGTGTAACTTCAAACCTGCCTGAGCTATTCTCCCAAGCACCCTTCTAAGTGCGTCCAGCGTAGCCTTAAATGATGTTCCATGTACCAAGATGTCGTCTAAATACACCACACACTCACTCTTTGGGAAATCCGCCAGCACTCTGTCCATCAGTCTTTCAAACGTAGCAGGCGCATTACACAGCCCAAATGGCAGGACCTTAAATTGCCAGAGGCCCCCGTTTGTGATGAACGCTGTCTTTGGTCTGCTTTGGGGGCCAAGCGGGACCTGCCAGTATCCACTGCGGAGGTCCAATGAGCAGAACCAAGAAGAGCCAGATACAGTATCCAGGGCCTCGTCAATGCGGGGCAGAGGATAGGGATCTTTTCTGGTCACATTGTTGAGCGGCCTGAAATCCACACAGAAACGCCATTCCCCTTTTTGTTTCTTTGGGACCATCACAACAGGAGAAGCCCAGGGGCTGTTCGAAGGTTCGATTATTCCCGCCCTCTGCATTTCCCCCAGTGCTTTATCTGCAACAGTCTGCTTCGCCAAAGGAAGCCGACGAGGTCTCATCCGAATTGGTGGGGCATCTCCTGTATCGATGTCATGTTGAATTAAATCCGTGTGACCAACATCATCCTCTGACAACGAGAAACAGTCTTTAAAGTCCACAAGAAGCCTAAAAAACAGGTCCTGCTCAATGTCAGACAGTCCATCACAATTTCTCTCCCATATGCCCTTCACAGCCAGCATCCGAGCATCAGGGTCAGTCTGCGAAGGTGGCGCCCCCTGGGTCATAGTCTATGTCACACGCCACTGGCCAAGCAGGGGGTGGGGGAGGAGGTGAGGACGTCACAGAAGTTGCATCAGTCCCAAGGAGCATCCTGGCATGAGTCACAGGATCTGGTTGGTTTGTCTGCGGTTTCCGCCTAAACATCTGAATGACTTCACCATCAAGAAATGTGAGGGTCCCCCTCTTGGTGTCTATTACACAGTCCAGAGCTCCAAGTACATCCACACCCAAAATACAGTCGTCTAGAGCAGCCACCCAGATCTGGCAATGGAGCCCTTTACATCCAATGCTTAGTGTCACTGATGCTTCTCCCAGCATAGGAGCCTTCTCACCTGTAACTGTTTGGAGTCTACACAAGGTTGGGAGCACGGAAACACTGTCATCGAGGATGTCTGGCCTCATTAAAGTTGCAGAGGAGCCTGTATCCACCAATGCCGAACAGTGGTTATTTCCCACCATCATGGAGACGTACCAACACTTTCACCCAGGTTTTCCCCAGAGTCACCACTTGCACAGGCTGGCCATCCCCTCCGTCTTGCGACCACCGGGACGACGAATAAGGGCCCTGCATTCGTCCCGGTCATGCAGACCCCGTACCGTTTCCCTGCTTTGTTGTGACGTGTGGGCAGCGTCGCAGCAGGTGACCAGGTTCACCGCATCCCTAACAAAGCAGCCTGCGGGGTCTGGGTTGTGGGTCGTCTTTCAAAATGGCCGATCGTACCAGTTGAGTTAATTCTCTCACCCAGTCTGGTTCCTTCTGTGCCCCCTCTGACACGTCCGCTGCTCTCACTCTGGGTTGTTCGGATGATGTATTCCTACAGGGGTCAGCATAGAGCATCTCTCTCTCTGAAGCCAACTCCAGTGCTTCCTGAATTGATCTGGGATGAGCCAATAATGTTTGGACACGCAGCTCGGCAGGCAGTAGGGCTTGTAGGAAGTGGTCTCTGGCCAGTTCACCCTGAGTGTCAGATGGCATGCGTGCGTAGATCCGGTGGACCAGACCCTCGATGTCATTAGCAAGTTCTCTCAGTGGCTCATTGGGCCGGCGACGGCGGTTATACAGCTCAGTACGCAGCAGGCTATCAGCAGAATGATGTCCAAACCGCCTCCTCAGTGCCCCTACTAATGCATCATAGTCTCTCCTATCCGCAGGACAGAGCAGTAGCAAGCTTGAAAGAGCATCCCCCGACAGACACATAGACAGCTGAAGAGCTTTCTCCTCTCTGCACCACCTGGAAGCTTCTGCTAACAGTTCAAATTGGGCGTGGAAAGCATCCCAGTCAGCACGTCCATCATACCTGGGTGTCTTTATTGGTGGTGGAGCAAAACCCCGTAATTCACTGTGTCCATGTGTCTCCAGAGGACGGGGCACCGTGGGGTTGGGTATGTTAGCGCTCATCGGCCGGTAGGGGAAGCCAGGGGCCGCCTGAGCAGCCAACTCTAAAGTCATTCCTCTCCCCCGCCCTTTGTGGTCAGAAATGGCGGGAGCTGCGGCTCCGGTTAGGCTCATATCACCAGCTTCCTCCTCCCGTTTGAACTCACGCTTCATCCACGGCAGCATTCCGTCCCCCCCAGCAGCCATTAACACACACAGAAGCGGACCCAGTGGTCACTTGGATGACGAGTAGAGCAGTGAAACTGTCGGCGAGTCAGTCCCTCACTTCTGACACCAATGTAATGACGAGCCTCCAGCCGTAATCCAAGTTTTGTGAACTTTAATGAAGAAGTAGAAACCCGACTACTGTGGGCCGTAGTCGACGCCAAAAAACCAACAACAGAACGCAAGTACCGTCTCACACCCCTCCTCCCCCCAGCCTCCCAGCCAATCACCACTTAGAACTCCCGTAAACAAAGATACACATTGGTAGGAAAAGCTGCACGCAACGATGGTGCATTCAAAGCCATGGGACATCTCAACACCAGTGAATCATTGAACACACAACAAGCAGAACAACACAAACACAGGACCCAGTCCGTTACAATATACATAAATGTAATTGGAGTCTAAAGCCACAAAAAAAACACCACTTTAAAAAGAAAATAGACTAATATAAGACCTCTTTACAGTTATTTGACTCATTCTGCGCAAGTACAACTTGCGGTGATGACGCGCTGGTGACGACATAATCCAAGATGGCGGCGGCCCGGACTACAGCCGACACTTTGTAATAAAAGCCTTAAAAGACATGGATATAATGAAAAGAGTGGATGGACGGAGGCATAAACATGCAGACTTTCACACGGACACACACAGACTTATTAAACACACACGGACCTCAGTAAACACGGTAAACGAAACAGGCTTCACCGGTCGGCTGGCACTAGGACCCAGAAGCAGAGTAAGTGCGTCCCCTATCCAGCCTTCACAGGCTGTAATATCATCAGTTTATTATTTTACCAGTTGTTAGAGCTACTGTCTTTACCAGGGAGAAAATATTTATTACTGGTGATTGTTTTCTGGAGTTTTACTGGGATTTTTACCGGTGATTAGTTCATATCTCCTTCTGCTCCGCGGTCCAAACTGACACCGTAGCCAGACACACACACACACACGCACGCACACACGCACACACACACACACACACACACACACACACACACACACACACACACACACACACACACACACACACACACACACACGAGTGTGTCACACACGTCACTCAGTGACATTAAGGAAGGTTGTGGTCATTATACGGGATGGATTAAATAATGAATAAAGGATTGTTTTATCCCGTTCTTCTCCTCGTTATTATCACATTATAAAAAGTTTAAAAATAGCAGGAATTAGTGCTGGTCTCGAACGGTCTTGATGGAAAATCCCGAGTCCGAGACAAGACCGAGTCAAAATGCTTCAGAGTCTGAGACCTTTAAAATTTGGTCTACCACAACACTACTGTTTAATATAAAACATTTGCTGCTAAATCTAGTTTAGTTTATACCTAATGAATTACATAAAGTTATGGTTAATAAATATATCTCTGATTACTATAATTAAACCAGATCAAGCTGATGATTTAATCATTCAGGATATTTAGGAATAAGAATCACAATAGTTACATTACTGTCTAACAGAACCAGCTTTGTCTGTGAATACGTGAAATATGATTAAATATATTGCATTTCACAAGTTGGGATGGATGAATAGAGACGTTAGCATTTATGCTAACATTTATTTCACAATGTGTGACATGTTTAGCTTTTATCCTTCCATACAAGTGTTAAATCCGGCCATAGAAAAAACCGGTGGCTCTTTGTGGTTTAATGACAGTAAAGCCTATTTAAGGTTTTGCGTAAAATCCCCCGCCGTAGATACACGTAGGCTCAGACCCCCTCCCATAACCTTATGTGTGCCGCCCAAAAATCCTGACTACCCATCAAGTTGACGCCTTGACGTGTGTTTCATTAACAGTAAACTATGACTGACATGCTGTGGAGGCTGATAGAGGAGCAGACATGACGTTATGTTGAAAGCGATCTTTACAGCGCTGTCTCGCTCCAACTCCCCGCTTCCCTCGCTGCTCCCTCTCCGCTCTACGGCGGGTCAGAGTCTCCTCATCCCTGGCGTGACAGTTGACCGGAGCAGTCGACAGTTTTCTGTTTGTATTGAATAATAAAGTGCATGTTTTGAAATTGTTGTTTTAATGTTTGTGTCCAACAAAACACACATGGTTAGGTACAGTAGGTAAGTAATAATACAGAAATAAATTACATTTTAAGATGCTTAAAAGACATAAAACATATTTTTCTCTGACCAAAAGATAAACAAGGGCTTTTTAATAATTATTTGTAACAACAACACAGCCACAACCCCCAAGCGCCAGGGAGGCCAACTGCATAGTGAGGCATTCCCTCCACGCAGAAGTAAAAGGGCAAACCGACAGAGGAACTTAGACTGGTTCACTTTGTTGGGTGGTTGTGTGGTCTTATCCAAGTAGCGGTGCGTGATGTATCACTGCTCGTCACAGCTTTAGGTAGACAGTGACCAGCAGAGCTACTGTACGTGTGTGAGCAGCGTCGAAGGCGCTGAGCTTGCGGTAACAGCAACCTCTTCTTACCAGTGGGGATGTTTTTGATGATGTATCTCCCACTAATCACGTCCGTATCGTGCATACAGCTCTGAGCACAGATATATAGAAGGTGAGATGAGCCACTCCTCATGAAAAAACAATGTTCAGCTTGAAGAAGACGGCGATGACGTAACCGACAATTTGTCGACAAATACATTTGTCGGTGACTAAGTTTGTTATTGATTTTTGTCGACAATGTCGACTAATTGCTGCACCCTTTATTGCAAATAGGAGATGCTAGAGGGACAGTGAGCCATCCAAAATGGTGTCTTATTTGTACCCAAATTTTAAGAGTTGGATTAAAGGTGACATTTGACGGGGTGATGGGCAAGGTACTGCAAGCCAAAGCCAGCAGTGATGAGGAGCATGAGGCTGACTCACCTAAGCCCTATTCGCATAGGGCTTTAGGCAACACTTGAAGTGAAGGGTAGTAAGCCATGCTATAATCTTATTTATGATGGCTGCCCAATAGTAACCAATAAGAATGGGTAGCCCCAGCCCCCCAACAGATCTATCCCTGCAGAGCAGTGTTCAACTTGCCCTTGGGTGTTTGTTAGCCCAGATGAATGATGAGATAATACCATTTATAGCTGTGAAAAACTATTGGGGAGGCATAGGAAAACATACAAATATCTTGGTAGTACATTCATTTTAATAATTTGTATCCTACCTAGCGCTGTGTCGCTATTAGTCGCAGAGGTGTTCGTTTCTGGCTTTTTTGACGACTTTGTCACCTTTGACATCTCTCTGGGCAGGTTGAGGTTCAAATGTGAGTTATTGCACTCGTAGCAGATTGGGGTTTTGAGGAAAAAGTGGATTTTCAAAGTTGTAGCTGTGGGAGACTGAGATGATGCTCCCTATCCCATGTTCACCCAAACCGGAAGTCTGACTGTTAACTCTTACAGATATGTAGTTTTAATACATTATCACACCAACTTAATCTTTATAATTCATAAAGTTTGTGCGGGAAGCTTTGTGCACATCTCTCTCTGTTTTGTGTGTAACGTACATTTATAAATGAAGGCAATGATAGTGACTTGCTGATGTAAACCAACAATGTCAAAGCTTAAAGTGAATAAAGCTGCATCCAAACATTAAAACAGGATCATAGACGCCTTGTTGTCATGTGACACAAATGTTGAGCCAATTCTTGATGTACTGTAAGTGGCATCAGGATTCAAACATGAAACCCAGCACTGACTGAAGGAAACTCATGCCATTAACTGTGGAGTTTTAACTTGTTCACATCTTTATAAAGTAGTTCATAGAAGTTACACTCCACTAGTTCTCAGCCACACTGTGTGGATTGTTTTCAAATGTATGAATTGCCTTCACCTTGAACTCTTAGAAATCTACCCAATGCGTGGTTCTTAATCTGTTTACAAACTAAACAAATGTAGAAATCAATATGGTTTAACTGCTGTTGGTCAACTCCACATTCTTTGATCATTCATGCTGTCACATGGAGCTGATGGTTCCCAGTATAACCTGTCAATAATCCTCTTATGTTCTCCTTCCTGTCCACTAACTCCAACTAGTCCTGCAGACCAGGGCCGGTTCTACGGAAGTTGCAATGGGAGCAATTCCATTGGACCCAGGCCTGCGGGGGGGCCCTCCTCTCCAATCCTCACTCTATAATTTTATTGTCACTCAGTACCAGAGGCCCTTTATGTTGCTTTTACCGTTTTTTCCCCCAAAAAAGCGTTATTTTCAAAAATGTGTCAAAATGTGTGTCGTCACGCCCCCCTCCACCTTTAGTTAGTATTGCCCATGCTGCATGCACAAGAGAGACTTGAGTCAACGCTTGAGATTCAGACCGTGACTCGCCAACATGTCGGTAAATAGATTAAAATTTGGTTGCCACAAACTGAGAGAGGTAAAACGAAAAGTAGAAAGTGCAAAAAAGGAGGCAGAAAATGCTAAAAAGGTTCACGGTTCGTGGTTTAACATTCGGGCAGCCGCAACAGAAGAACAAGAAGACACTGTGGATGTCCCTCCGTGTGAAAGTCAACACACACACTTACCAAACCCCCCCTCCTCCACTCAATCACCTCAGCAGCCACTACGACAATATTAAGACAGTCGAATGAAGAGTTAGTTAGTAGAAAAAAAAAGAATAAGGGTTAAATTTGGAAATGGTTTGGCTTCAGAGTGTCACTGCGTGCGAGTGAGTGTGTGTGCACTGTATAGATCCAGAGGTGTCCGCGGGTCGATAATGTTATAAACAGGACTCAAAACAACTCGTTACCATCACACTGCACGTTTATTGTAAGCAGGGGAAGATCAAACACTGCTTATATGTTGTTTCAGACGGGACAGTAACAGAAAAGTAACATAGAACTTTGTCCATGCGCTCAGTATTGATCAGGAAGTAAGCAGGTTTGAGTCAACGCTGACCTCACGTTAACATGGCTCCCTTAAAGGGACAGTCCTCAGAAGGCCATCATTACAGCGTGCGTGTGTTAGTAGTGTTAAGTGTTCGTAATACTTCTGATAATAGTATCTGATAAATTCACAGTTGTCAGTTATAATAAATCAATAATTGATAGTTAATTGTAGTAATACAAAAAAACACTGCACAGCACTTTGGTCAGCTGAAGTTGTTTATAAAATGTGCACAAATGCACATCATTTGTTTTATAAATTATGATATTGTTCTCTACACTTATGGTAATAAAGGTCTCTGTGAGACATTTGGCTTTAACGCTGCTGCAGACGATCTCCACCTCTGATTCTGCTGGTGCTTTTTTCCTATTCAAAGGGAGTTCAATAATGCAAAATGTATTAAAAATAGGACATATTTATCAAAGGTCTGTTTCAAGAAAGTCAAAATTAAACTCTGAATGAATAAAATTATGTGCAAAATATCTCCGGGTTTGCAGCATTTGCTGTAATTCAACAATATGTGTGTTCTCTTCCACTAACACCGGGGGCCGGCTCTACGCAGGGGCAAACAAATCTCTTGCCCCCTCAAATCAAACATTATATTTCCTCACTTCATGCTCAGATTTCATGAGAGACCCATCTATTACACTCTGTTCCTGCACGTTTTTACATGTGTATTAGCATGCAAGCCTGCCTGAAGAAGGTCCTTTTACTCCTTTTATGGATGGATGGGGATATGAGAGCGGGTAGACGGTGGTCTCCTACCGTCGGGGCCGTGACAAACACTGCCGTGGGCCTGTCGGACAGCCGGTGCACTCTTCAGACCACTTCTATAACAGCCACGAGCGTCGCACCTTTGTGTCTGTCACACGGACCGGAGGCTGTCGTGTTACATACGGCTACAGAGAGCCAGGCTTTCAGCCACAATTTTTTGACCCGAGAACTAGTTTGTAGCCCCGAAATATCACTCAAATGAGCTTGCTGCTATTACGCATACACACACAATCACGGTGCTGCTCCAAGAGGCACCAAGCATCGCACACTCCCCCTCCACAACACCAGGGTTGATAAACCCCAGTCTGATGACCCAGACTTTGGGGTAAAAGTGCGTGTTATTTATAAAATAATAGAACAGGCCCACCAGCTAAATAATGTTTCAGTTTCTAAGCCTCCTTCCACAATTCAGAGGCTGAATAATTATTTCTCCACTTTTATTAAACCTGCCAGCCTTTGTAATAAAACAATAACATTAATTACTGGGAACACACCACCATGCTCATCCTCCAGCCACTACACAGTGGCCATGGAGGCTGAGTTTGAAGCCCTCCTGGGCATGCCCACAGCAGACTGGCAAGACCCCTTCCAGACATCCTCATCCTGGGCTAGCGTTTACCTGGGGATGCGTTTACAAGATGAGACTCTGGAGCAGGTGGAAGCTCTCATCATATCTCATGTAGTCGATGTGAATGAGCAGGGGGAGGAGGTGAGAGAGGACACAGAGAGGGGGTGACAGGGCCTCATCACCACCTGAGAGGGCCCCTCCCCATAGGCCAACCATGTCCCACCATCACCACCAGGGCTGAGGTGCACATTTCAGCTGACTCCAGGGCCATAGCAGAGGTGGCCAGGGCCCACCGCTGAGCCCAAAGCTCCCCCCGCCCCCCTTCCCCCATTTCACCCCTTGTTGTCACCATATAATATCCAATGGCTACCATGGTGACCAAGACAGAGCCAACAGGGGATCGGTCGCCATTTAGGGAGACTGAAACTGCCACTACTGTTCAAATTCATTTCCATCCGACCCAAACAGTTTCATCAAAACCCCAGAGGAGCCCACAGCCCCTCCCTCTGGGTGAACTCATCAACACAACCAAAATCAAAATCATCCACTTAAGATATATGGTTATGTTGTTGGTTTGATAAAATCTGAATTAAGGATATTTTATTTTATTTATTTTATTTTTCAGTTTCCCCCCTTGAGGGATTGCCACCTTATTCTGGTCAGGGGGTTTGCGTGGTTCAGTGATCTTAAAGCTGCTATCCAGAGTTTCTGAGAGGATGTCTTGAAGTCCCACCCTCAACAGCTCCACTTCCTCCCCCTGCCTCTGCAACCTACCAGAAGCCACACCTCTACTTTTCTGCACGCGCATCGTGGAACATAACAAGGTCGCATTGGATTGCATTAATATAGGTCTATGGGTCAGGTAAGACCCAAAATCATATTCACCTGTTTGCTGTTGTGACGCGCGGCCTTGTACTTTGATTGACAGTCTCAAAAACATGAAGTCGAAGCCTATTGGCTGGGAGCACTCGGTGATCGTTTTCATTTGTATAGGAGTCTAAAGGACGAAGGAAGGACTTATATAAATTAATGTACTAGCAGTAAACCATAGTAAAAGACTAGTTAGCTATTTTTATGAATTTCAAAAGAATCATACATAAACATAGATTTCTCAGAAACTCTGAAAATCAGCTTTAAGAGCTATACCAGCAGGATCTTAGTCTTAAGGTGGGACACCCAAGTTGGACAGGTCTGAAGGTGGAGGAACATAGCTAACAACCCAATTCAATGAAGAAAACACAGTTACTATAAGCACAGGGGACACAAAGTGCTGGAGCATGATGTGTACATTTGATTCCCCCTTCACATTTCTGACTGCCCCCTCATACAGTATATGCCTGCCTACAACATTTACACACACACACACACGCACGCACGCACGCACGCACGCACGCACGCACGCACGCACGCACGCACGCACGCACACACACACACCTACTTAAGCCACCTATGGGGTCATATGACAAAACACCCCACTTTAGGGGACACCACTTTCTGAATGGTTTAGAGAAAAGCTGAAACTATTTTTAGATGCGGGGGTTTCCCGTCATCACCAAGATCACTTGAAATTTTTGATTGAAGCATATTTTGTCCAGTCTGATTTTTTACCTGCAGTTTGGGGACAAATATTATTTAAGCCACATTTGGGGACTCAAACTATACACACATTCTGGTAGAAGCCATTTTCAGGGACTCATTAAAATTATGTTTTTATTAACTGAATTAGTACTAAATTAGTGAAAACAGCTGATTCAAAGACCAAAAAAACTCTTAAAACGGGACCTGTCAAAATTCAGCATGGATACACAGATCAGTGTTTCTATGGTTGGTAGGTTAGATCTGATTTCAAGTCATCACAGTCTATCAACCTATCTACAATATAATAACTGAATATAAATAAAGAAGTGTGTTTTTTTTCCTGAATCAATAAAGACAAATACAAAAAACACTTAGTGGTGTTAATGCACGAACATCTGTGAAACCGGGTTGCATATATATACATTTTATATATGGAGGGTGACTTTACATGCACCTAGCATTATGCTAGGATCCTGAAATTTCACAATATCAGTTTCCGACATGCTAAGTTACATACCGCTAGCTTAAAAGATGGCCGAGCTACAGCCCATTTGGCACTTTTACTTCAGGCAGCCATTTTGTCTTGACCTTTGGTGACCTTTGGGCTTTATCTCAGCAACGCAAGGTGTGATCGAGATGGGGTCAAAAGTTCCTACAATGGTAGAGCAGGCCCCTTTACATATGCAGGAACCAGAGCTCTGGCTGGTTCCCATCCTGTCTTCTGAGGCCGTTTCCCTGCCCAAAGACCTGAGGCCTAGAGCCCCAGAGTTGAAGTCGCTCATGTTTGCTCCAATCCCAGTAAATGAGGTGTCTACAGAAAGGTCTCATCAAGCCAAGTTCCTCAGTTGTAGAACCAGTGTTCTAGAACCTTCCTATGTAGAGTAAAAAGCCAAAGCCTAACCCTAACTCTAACTCTAATCCTTAACCCTCTCATAGGGCTTTTCCACCAAGAGCACGGGCTTTTCGTTCAGAGCTATAGTTGGAGCTCGAGCTACTTCAGAGCTAGTCCTGTTTAGCTGAAGAACCGGTTTGGTTTTCCACCGCAGTAGCGGCAAGTTGGGGCCACGTCTTTGCGTCACCACAATACGTCAGTACGTCACTGATTACGTAGCAGTTTACCCATGAGCACTTGCGCCATAATGAAGCCCATGCTTAGACTGTTGACATCATATGAATATCATCCTATCCTATGTAAATATTCAGCTGAACAACTCAACCCGTCTTCATCAGAGTCACAGGAATCTGCTCTCCTCTGACTCTGGCCATCTTAATATACTCATCCTCCTCGACCTCAGCGCAGCCTTTGACACCATCAATCATTCCATTCTCATCTCCCGCCTGAAAATCTTGCTCAACATCACTGGCTCTGCTTTGGCCTGGCTCCAGTCCTACCTTACCACCTGACAACAGTTCATCCAGATCAATAACTGTTCCTCCATCACTGCTCTCCTGTCTCAAGGCGTCCCCCAAGGTTCGGTGCTTGGTCCTCTCCTTTTCATCCTCTATCTTCTCCCCCTTGGTTCCATCATCCGTCTTCACAATCTCCATTTTCACTGCTACGCCGATGACATTCAGTTATACATCTCCACTAAATCCATCACTCCCATCACCCTCTCCACCCTCACCCACTGCCTATCAGAAATAAAAGTCTGGATGACACACAATTTCCTCAAACTCAACTCCGAAAAATCTGACATCATCATTATGGGCCCGCAAAACATCATAAACTCCTCTCAGAATTTCTCCCTTCATCTTGACCAGACCACTCTATCACCATCCCCTCTCATCCGTAACCTTGGCATTCTCTTTGACCAAACACATTCCAACAGCACATAAATCACATAACCCGGTCTGCCTTCTTTCATCTAAAAAATATTGCACGTCTTCGCCCGTTCCTTTCCTTTTCTGCCGCTGAAACCCTCATTCATGCTTTCATTACCTCCAGACTCGATTACTGCAACAGCATCCTCTACGGCCTACCATCCAAAACCCTCAATAAACTTCAATACATCCAAAACTCCGCTGCTCGCCTCCTCACACACACTCGTTCCCGTGAACACATCACCCCTGTTCTTCAAAATCTACACTGGCTTCCTATCCCTCAGCGCATACAATTCAAGGTCCTACTCATAACTTTCAAAGCCCTCCATAACCTGGGCCCCTCCTACCTCACTGACCTGCTTCATCGCCATACCTCATCTCGATCCCTCCACTCCTCTGTCGCCAACCTCCTGTCCCCTCCCTCCAGGACCAGGCGCCGAACCTGGGGAGACAGCGCTTTTTCTATTGCCACCCCCACCCTCTGGAACTCACTCCCTCAAAATCTCAGAGACTGCACGGACCTTCTCACCTTCAAAAACACCCCAAAACCCACTTATTTCGGACTGCTTTTAATGTATAGTCATTTTTAATGTATAGCCATTTTTAATGTATAGCCATTTTATCTTGTAGTCTACCTATTATTTATTACATTGTGTTTTTTACTTAAGTCTATGCCTCTGTATTTTTACTTATTGTTTATCTCTGTAAAGCGTCTTTGAGCACTGTAAAAGCGCTATACCAATAATGTATTATTATTATTATTATTATTATTATTGATTATTACACAGGGGTGGAAAGAGTACAGAAAAAATCTACTTAAGTAAAAGTCCTGTTGCTTTGATTAAATTTTACTTGAAGTAAAATAAAATTACTGGTGTAAAAATCTACTCGAGTACAAGTAAAAAGTAGCTCACTTAAAATAACTCAGTAAACGTTACTTAGTTCTACTAAGCTTCCCTTCATGTCTGAAATCATGGAGAAAATGGTTGCTAAGCAGCTAACCTCATACATGGAACAGCATGATATTTATGATCAATATCAATCTGGTTTTAGATCAATCCACTCCACTGAAACTGCTCTTCTGAAAGTTTCTAGTGACGTGATGATGGCCGCTGACTCTGGTCATTACACAGTTTTAGTTTTACTTGATCTGACAGCTGCCTTTGATACTGTAGATCACAGTATACTGGTTGATTGACTCAAATCTGAGATGGGGTTTTCTGGTATTGTTCTCCAATGGTTTACCTCTTACATTAATGGAAGAACCTTTAATGTTGCTATTAACGATGTTATGTCCAATATGTCCAACCTGTCATGTGGAGTAGCCCAGGGCTCTGTTCTGGGGCCTGTTTTGTTTTTATTGTATCTGATGCCTCTTGGTCGGTTGATCCGTGGTTTTAAAAATGTGTCTTATCATTTTTATGCTGACAATATCCAGTTGTACTGCTCCTTTAATAACTCAGAGTTTCACTTTTTATCTGAGTTCTTAGACTGTATATCCTGTATCAAAAACTGGCTGTCATCAAATTATCTCCAGATAAATTCAAACAAAACAGAAACTCTGATCCCTGCTCCTGATAAAAAGATCCCTCTAATTAAAAACTCTCTTGGTGATCTGGGCTCATCTGTTAAAACCAGCCTCAGAAACATTGGGGTTGTTTTTGATCAGTCCATGTCGTTGGAGGGACATTATCGTCAATTGACTAAAAATGGTTTTTACCACCTGAGAAATATCTCTAAAGTGAGGCATCTTTTATCAAAATCAGATCTGGAACTAGTCATACACGCATTTATATCATCTCGTATTGACTACTGTAATTCTGTTTTTACTTGTTTTAATAAGTCGACCCTAAACAGACTCCAGATTGTTCAGAACGCTGCTGCCAGACTTTTAACTGGTGCTTCTAGAACATCCCACATCACCCCCATTCTTGCTACTCTGCACTGGCTTCCAGTTAAGTTTTGCATAGAATATAAAATATTAGTTCTCACGTTCCGAGCATTACATGGTCAGGCCCCTAAATATATCTCGGACTTGTTGTGCCCCTACTCATCAGGGCGATGCCTTCGGTCTTCAGGTCAGGGTCTCCTAAAGACCCCAAAAACTAAATTTAAGACCAGAGGAGACCTGGTGTTCCAGGCTGTAGCTCCCAGACTCTGGAATAACCTGCACCAGTCTCTCAGGGAGCTCAACTGTGTGGACACTTTTAAAAAACTGCTGAAGACTACACTTCACAGAAAAGCTTTTAGTTAACTGGATTTTAATTTTTATTTATCCTTTAATGTTGCTGTTCTTATGATATTTATGCACTCTTGTTTTATTATTCTATTGTGTCGCACTTGTACTTTTACCACAACTCTGTACAGCACTTTGTGATTTTATCTGCAAAAAGCGCTTTATAAATAAACTACTTACTTACTTACTTACTTCCTTAGTTACTCTCCCATGCAATAAAAAAATAAAAAGACGTGTATACAGATCAAACTAGGTTCTTTTTTTATTATTATAATTTGTTAGAGAACATCATTTCAAAATAACGTGCATGAGAACAAGACATGGTGTGGCTAACCTAAATAAATAGAAAAAAATAAATGTCAACGATGTCAATTCAATGAGGTAAGAGCTTGCGTCAATACATCCAATGTGTCAGAGTATCTAATACAGGGGTCTGCAACCTTTACTCTCAAAGGAGCCGTTTTTGCCTCATCTCGCCTGGATTAAAGTCCTTCCGGAGCCGAAAAAAAACCTTCTTAATGAAGACAATACAGTGTATAAAATTCTACACAGTTAAAATAATGTCAAATAATTTCATGAGCTACAAAAAATAACTTGAATTTGAGAACACATGATCATCTTGGTCAACACATGTTAATTGCTAATTTCTTGCAAAACATAAAGCATGCATATTTAGGCAGCATGTTGGCAATTAAATACATCTTTCCCCACACAAATACAATCTCTATATCCTTCTAAAATAGTCTTTTTGTTAGTTTAGTTATCTTACAAGGGATTTAAAACTTAAGGTTAGCTACAGGTGCAGGGACAGTTGATGGTCTGTAGAGGTTGTAGGAGTTGAAGTAGGAAGGTGGCAGAGTTATTGCACAATGTGATTTATTTTTAGGTTAATCAATTGTTTAATCGTAATTGTATTTGACGTTCATGTCACTAATCATCAACACCCTCTGT
The DNA here is from genome assembly GCF_900634775.1 of Gouania willdenowi. Classification (NCBI taxonomy): domain Eukaryota; kingdom Metazoa; phylum Chordata; class Actinopteri; order Blenniiformes; family Gobiesocidae; genus Gouania; species Gouania willdenowi. The sequence goes on along the minus strand of NC_041047.1, from coordinate 42,709,809 downwards.
AAGAAAAAACAATTCATTATTTCATTTTTTTTTTTTTTTTAAAGCGACAAAGAGCCATTGCAAGAGTCAAAGAGCCACATGAGGCTCCAGAGCCATAGGTTGCAGACCCCTGATCTAATAGATCACCTCTGAAAGCAAGAAATGCGTACAGTATGTTATATAACGTCTATAAAACATTCTAGGTGGAATTAGCCAAAGGAGTTCAAAATTATACCCAGGGTGACGTGTGCGCGCCTACAAATACAGTTTTTTTTTTATTAATCTACCTATAAAAGCAAGGATGGTCTGTGTGTGTGTGTGTGGAGCAAATATCTCCCCGACGTGGTGCGAGTTCGACCTGAAACTTAGTCAACGGGTTCCAAATACCCCAAGTGTGTGTATCTGTTTTTTTGGAGTAATTTGGTCATTTCAAAATGTTTATTTTAATTTTATTTCACTTCTGGATGGCCCCGAAATGAAACTTATTCAGCTTTTGACCCCAGGGTGTGAGGGGGCGCTAGCGCACCATCTGTATCTATTTCACTGCACAGCTCCTCACTCGAGCAAGAGTCACGTGTGCGGCCAGAGCCAATCGCTGCGAACACAGCAAAGCAGACGCGGACTGTAAACACACGAGCGATAGAGAAGAAAAGAAAAAAAAGTTTAGACCGAGACACAGGAGCTCTCTGAAAAGATCATTTGAAACCGTCAGTCATTGGTGAGTTTTTTGCAGACACGTTTCCCAACCCGTTCAATACTCCATCTGGAAAACTGCAGATTCTCTGTGGGGCTGTGCATGGAAGCTAAGCTCTGACCACTCGGTTCGAAGGTAAAAAATTATGTTTGTTTAAAAAAAAAAAAGACAGCCGAATTGTAGATAATACTTTAATTTACTTACTCACTCATGTAGTTTGGAGCTTTACATTTTGTTTTGCGCAGTTTGGTTACTTTTCTGATTGCGCTACAATGTCTATGGAGTTTGGTTATCAGCGTCTCAAACATTTCACGGAACACACACAAGGTATTGATTTATTTATATTAAAAATATACTAAAAAACTAAACAATATTTATACAAAAAGTACACAAATTGACTCCAGAATCACTCTATAATGGCAACCAAAAACACTTACACAAAAAATGTACAAAAAGACAACTGAAAGATAAAACACACAAAATGACTCCAAAAAACATACATTACAGAAAAATACACTAAACAACAAAAACATAAAAATGACTCAATACACAAAACTAAATATTTATACAAAAAATACACAAAATGACAACAGAATCACACAACAATGGCAACAAAAAACTATAATTATACAAAAACACAACAGAAAGATACAGAAATACACATAATGACTCCAAAAACATACATTACAAAAAATATAAAAATGAGTAAAAAAAACAACAAACACATGTATTCAAAAATGCACGAAAACACAAAAGAAAGATACAAAAATTCACATAATGACTCCAAAAAACATACATTACAGAAAAATACACCAAACAAAAAAATATAATAGTGAGTAAAAAATAAAACAACAAACACATTTATCATGTTCATGTCCCATAGAATTAAACCAGATAAATCACACACATTATTTTACTTTGCACCCACAAATAAACTCCTTTATAACACTACAGAGCACACAGTATGTGCACCTCTTTGTACATCCAACCTTCAAACACATACTCATTTGGCCATAATTGACTCTACTGAAGCTCCCACATGAGTACATGCTTCCGACGGGCACTGTACTAGTAAATGTAATTCGTTACTGTCCACCCCTGTTATTACGTTTTCCATTTTTTCACCAATTGCAATGGAATTTACAGAAATGTTATAGGATGGCTTGCAATAAACTGCAGAGTTACAAACGACCACAATAATAGGGATTGAGCTATCTGGAAATGAATAATATGGTGATTTATTTACAGATTTGTGTTTGATCTTTAATTTTTACATTAAAGTAAATCTTCTTGCGGGCCAAACAGGATGCTCTGAGGGCCAGGTTTCGCCCCCAGGCCTTGAGTTTGATACATGTGCCCAGTGTGCTTCTCTTTGACACTTTCAAACTCCACATCACTAAAGGAAGGAGCGATTGGAGGCATGTGTTGGCTTGTGAGAGGCCAGCACAGACAGAGAGTAAAGGGACAGTGATGTGATAAGTAACGGCTGATCAATGCAGAGTAATGAGTGTGTCGTACAGTTCTACTAACAGGTAAAACTCTATCAAAAACTGTCATTCAGCCAGCTATTTACACACTACAGAAGACTTCAAAGGCCAGGAGCAAGAAATGTTATTTCCATGTTTTTCCATAGTAATGAGAGCTGAAATTGTTGGTTTGTGAATACATAAATTTGGCTGTTTTTGCATGTTCTTTGTGATAAGCTTTTTTTGTTCATCAAAACGCAGCTACTTCTTTTAACTTGGCTGCAAACGGGACTGCATTAATCGGCATGAAAATGAAAGTTCTGCTTCTTTTTTTAATCACAGTCTAGTTATAAGTATGCGGAGCAGGTTAGAGTTTTCTCTCCATAGATTATATATGGAAGCATGAATGGAAAGGAGAGGCTGAAGGACACACAATAGAGTTGCTTGTTCCCTAAGGTGACACTGAGAATGTTAAACTGGCCATCAGAGGGCGCTGCTGAGGAACTGATGAAGGACTTTTAGCTGCTTCGTGCGTGAAAGAAATTCTGCCATTTTCTAATTCCTATCTGAAAGAACAGATCCAGATGTATAAGCCTCACAGTTATCCCTACAGCAGACCCAGAACACATATTCATCCCAGAATTTAGCTGGAGCAGAGCAGGAAAACAGCTCTACCATTATTTTGACCCCTGCTTCAAATAAAATGGTTTTCATGAACAGAGGAAGAGATTAACCCAGATATAAAGGTTCCACCAGACCATCAAAGACCAAAAACATCTGATAAACTGATGTCAGATTCAATTGTCATCACGCTAATGAGGGAAGCTTTGGCTAATCTGAACTGGCTGTTAAACAAACTAAAAAAACATATATAATAAAAAACTAAATAGGTAAAATCTGAAAAACAAAATAAAAAATCAAAACAAATTAAATTTCAAGAACTATAATAACACACTCATTCACTCTATTGTATATGCCAGCATTTCTCAAATTGGGTACGTGTACCCCTAGGGGTACGCGATGGCACTACAGGGGGTACATAAAGCTACACTACCTGAATCTTGAACTATGACAGAGGGGCATGGCTAAATTCGAACCGTAAATCCTGTCCCCCACTCTGATTATCCCTCCCAGTCTCCTCCTATCTGGAAACGCACGAAATCATGCACGAGAGCTGAATGTGCACTACCGGTACCGCCACGCAAAAGGATGCACACAAAATATAGGAAAATGGAACATTAGATTACCTCTAGAAGGAAAACAGCCACTTGCGAGTCCAAAGTTAGTCCAAGACTGAAAACAAGTTTGCACTGTGCACGCGCTTCACTATATATCGCAGCAGCCAATGAGGAGGCTCCTTCGTAGGCTCTGCTCACCCCTCCTTTCTCTAAATCCTGTGATTGGAGCTGGATAGGGTGCCCGCCAAGGCTTTGTCTTCAAGGGTTTTATTAACTAAAATACTTAATCATAACTCACAGACAACACGCAGACGTACGATTTTTTCAGAAATGATTACTTTTATGATATACTATATGATGCTAATACCCCAGCTTTAAGAGAAAGAGGAGAAGGAAAATAAACAAATGAAAGCATTCAAAGTGTGGGGTTTTATAATGTTTATTTTTTAGTTCAAAATGATAATCATACTAAATATTACCAGCAATTTACAAAATGACAATAAAAACACAAAAACTAAGTGAAAAATATACTGAATAATAAAAAGAACAGACAACCAACAATGCAAAATGTCACCAAAAACACACACTAAGCGAGAAAAATACTCACTATAACAAGCAACACACAAAATGACAACAAATAAGAGGAAAACACACAAGATTGCTACAAATTACACAAACATACAAAACGACATAAGAAACAACCAAACGACACCGAAAACACACTGAGATAGAATAATTTAAATAATACCAACCACACACAAAAACAAAACACACATAATGACACCAGAAATACACAAATTGACACAGAAAATACACAAAATGATGATAGAAATTATCTTGATTAGAACATGAACTGAAAAACAAGGATATATAGTTTTTCACAGTATTCTGAGCAAAATGCGGTAGTAGTTGGTCATAAGGGGGTTCTTGAATTCAGAAATGAGAGAAAGGGGGTACTTTAAGTTTAAAAACCACTGGTATGTAATACATCTTGCTTGTTTATGGGTTCTGTGGCCATACATGTGGTTAGTTTGAAAGCAGTTCTGTAACTGCAACTTTATTTACTTATTGATTTTAAAGCTACACAAACCCTGTTTTTGGTGTATGTCTATTTTGGAGTTGTAGCCCCCTGTGGAGAACAAATGCATCAGCCGCCACTGCGTACATCGGTAACATTTTCCAGTTACTTTTGGGCTCTGAGAAGCTTGTGAAGAGGAGTGAATCCTTAGCTGCTTGAAGCGGGAATGTTTATTCATTAGGTCTACTGCTGTGTGTGTGTGTGTGTGTGTGTGTGTGTGCGTGTGTGTGTTTCAGGTGCTTTACTCTATCAGTCCACAAAGAACAGGAACGCTGGTTTCTGTTTGCCTGTTTAATGAGCTGATTTACATCCAGCACAGAGCTGACCATAAAAAAAAACACAAAGACTTCACAAATACACCCATAAGCCACTTAGAACCAATGGTTCTAAGTGTCTGTGTTGCTGTTAACAAAGCTTCAGCTCACTTTATTACAAACCAGTGGTTCACAAATGTTTCTTGTTGTTGAACTGTCATTGCAACAAAATTTAATCAAAATGGGTAAAAAAAAAAAACGTAACTCGTAATTGATAATGGTAAAAATTGTGACTATCTTTCTTCAGAACTTGTTGAAATAACATAAAATGTGCAATAATGTACTTCAGAGCACTAATAATAAAGTTATTTGAGTGCAAATAAAAAGTGCTTTTTCTATGTTTGATGTTGACGACATCAGAGCAGGACGCACTGATAGAGCTTTTGAAACTCAGCTGTGTGAGAAGCTAATTCAGGCAATGGTTATCATTTTCTTTTTCACAGCTGAGGAAGACAAAGTGAAAACTGCTAAATTATGACTAAGGCTTAAGGCTCTGGTGCTAAGTTCACCAAATAGGGATACTGTTCTCCACCATTAGAGGAATACAGATGGAATTTGCATTAGGAACTTTCCCAAGAAGGCTCAATTAACACAGATTCAAACAAACTTCAATTTTTTCAATAATTTTCAATAATTTGGTAAACAACTTTTTGACTTAGAAATGCTTGATGCATCTGCTAAACAATGGCTCACGGGCTGCCCAACTTGCTGGAGTAGAAGACTTTTACTCCAGTTTATGTGACCATACCTGCCTGTCATTGTGTCCTTGGGAAAGACACTCCACCCACATTGCCTTGTATGAATGTGATGTGTGTGTGAGTGTTGTTGGTGGTTTGGTCAGTCTGCCCCGGGGCAGTGTGGCTACAATAGTAGCTTACCAACACTGTGTGTGGAGTTTAACGTGCTTTGAGTGACCAAAAAAGGGAGCTATATAAATCCAATACATTATTTCACGCTTAGGTTGCATCCCAGTTCAAAGCTCATAATGGCGTGAGAAAAAACTAAAACAAGATTGGCATCAGCTCGCCTTCAAATACATTTCTATTCATCACTCAGTGTCAAATTGTAAATGGAACATTAGAATGCTAAGAATAGATCTTTATCGTTATTGTTTAAAATACAAGGAAAATACAATACAGGGTGACTACAGGTAGGAATAAGTTATATTTAAGACGTTTTAAGGCCTTTTTAATACCACTTTAAAGAAAATTTAAGACCAAACTTACAATGGAAATACAGACCAAAGGGAAAATACTGTATATTATTTTATAATTATAGGCATTGATGTCAGTTAATAATGTACAATAAGAAAAAATGAAAATAATCAGTTGTTCAAGAACATTCTTCAAATGTGTTTATTAATGTGGAAAGAGAACAAAAATATTGTCCTAAATGATATTTATTGTAACACAATTCTCACAACATTTAATATCAGTGGACATTAACACAGAAATCAAAACTGACTACAACCTGTGAGCAAACCAAACGCCAAAGTGCTTCTATCAGATCCCTCATCGTGTAATGTTATATGTGGAGCTTTGAACCAAAAATCAGTCCTTCGAAGAAAATGTAAATAACTAGAATAAAACAGTTTTTGAAGGAAAAAATAAATCGTCAATAAATAACAAAAATAATTCCAGCAAAGAAGCCACTTATTACTTTCTGATATGACTTGTCACTGACCAACCCACATTAGCAGCTTATTTTCTGTCCTAATGAAAACTTATATTTCTATTATGGGCCCACCTTAAACATAATATGAACACATAATTTTCATTTGAAATGTTGTGAAAACAGAAATTCTGGGGTGAGGTAAAAGAGGAACGTGAGAAGGTTAGGGAAAGAGAAAATGCCTGACTGGACATCAAGGCATGTGCCTGAGTTCTGTTGATTTGTCTTCCAGCTCCCTCTCAACCTATTTCAGTTCTGTGACTTTCTCTTTGTATCTCTTCCTGAGTATGTTGGACTTGTGATTTGCTGTGCTATAAGTGTAACTGAGTGACCCTCAGCTTGCTCTGCATGAGAAGAGCGTTCAGTCCGTGTTCACCAGAAATTCTCATGGTGACGTGACGAAAGCACATTTATAAGGCCCTATGAAACTTATTTTATTTTTTTCCAAATTACGTTTTAATTTTTCTGTTTTCCACATTCATTTTTTTAAATTCCTTTTTTTTATTTTTAAGAAATATGAATACATTTTTTCAGAAAAACTGCGTTGTATTGAACCTACCCAACACCCTGTTATGGTACCTCTCCATTCCCCAATGGAGAGGCACTTTTATATCCCCTGTGTGACTGTGTGTGTTAAGTGAATGTATGAGGTGCAATTAAAAGAAAGGTGATGGAGGGGAGCGGTGCTCCCTACCAAACCTTTGTGTATATTTGTGAATGTGTTGCAATAGCTCTGGAGGGTGGAGGTGGTGCTCGTACCCTCTGTGGTGTGTTGAGGTGTGATTAAAATTGGAGGGATTTGTTGGACAACTTAAGGTGGGAGTGGCCCACACCACCCCTAGCCCGACCATCCAGAACCCCTAAGGTTGGGTATGGGTGTGTGGTGCACCAAATGAGTAGGTAGCCTGTGCAGGCCACCGGAGAGGGCCAGCCAAGCAGCAAAGCCAGAGAACCACCCCGCGACATCCCCCGAACCAAGCCGGGCATCAGCCACATCCCCCAGCTGCCCAGAGCGGCTCTTCCTGCCGCGACTGGGAGCGGCCACGCAGAAAAGAAGCCCACGCCCGCACCACAACCAGCACAGGCCCGCACGGCGCAACGATACAACACCATCCACAGGGAGGCGGCCCCGGCCCCCCCGACAAGACGCCATCAACTGCCCAAGCAGGGCCATCCTGCCAGCCACAGACCGATAAGACCCAATCCGAGTCCTCGTTGACAATAAAGTCAGGCCGTCAATGCAGTATTTTTATTCATTTCAGCATGAAGGAGAAGCTGATTGTAGCGGTTTGTGACCACCCGAAGCTGTGTGACACACACACACACCCGGCTGATGCGCGTGTGTGCGTGCACTACATCGGGATGTACACGGTGAACGCACACTGAGCCGTTGAGAGAGCGTTGCGACTTTGGTCTTGCAAAACGTATTTTTCGTGGTACTTTCGAATCTCTCTCTCTCTCTTTTTTTGGTCAACACTACAAGAAGTGCAATCATTATGAGACAGCAACGCATGTTTTGTTATTGCAATAAAATAAATTGATTTATTTTATTGCTTACTTGTGACCATCACCAGCCCTTCCTAAGGAAGGGTAAGAAATCTTTTATTATAGGGAGGATATAAAAAGGGAGAGCAGTGTTACACCTAAGTTGAGGGGGAGGAGGAGTGGAAAGGGAGCAGGGAGGAGAGACACAAGATAGGAAATAGAAAGGGTGGGGAGGAATAGATTGTTATACAGTGAGTGTCAGGCCCTCTGCCTCCTCCTCTTAGGCTGCAGGCTCTCTCTCACTGTGTGTGTGCTTAATTACAGGAGTGACTTCAGCTGTGCAGGAGTTGAGCTGCAGCTACAACCAATCACCACTCTCCACAGCTATAAGAACCGGTCGTCAGCTCCACCTCCTTGCCAGATCGTAGACTCAGTTTCCTCTTGCTCAGTCAGATCCTGCCTTCCCTCCACTCCTGCACCAGCCTGGGCTCAGCCACACGGACAACTCTGTGAACAACCTGCCTTGCCTGCCTCTTTGTCAGCTTACAGACCCGCCCTGGATCCCCTGTTTTCTCCACGCACCAGCCTGCCTCTGTCAGCTCTCATCCGGACTCTTCACCTGCAAACAACTAACAAATAAGTACTGAAAATAAACATTTTCATTGCATTCATCACCAGTCTCAGTCTCCGTCTCTGCAATTGGGTTCACTACTGGATACAAGCCTAACAGTGAGGGTGAGATGTGAAATTGTAGAATATATTGTGCTTATTATGTTGTGTAATCAAGCCAGTATAGTGACAAGTGTGAAGCTTAGCTATAATGGTGGTGGCTGTGGACAGGGGGAATGAGTGAGTGGTAGTACCTAAAGCAGGTATTTAGGATTAACATGTCTAAAGTTAAGCCCAGTATGAGTTTTTTCCCACATCCTAAGGCGTGCCAGTGCATCGTATACCAGTATATGTGCAAAAACCGTTCCCGCAGATGCAGCCAGGCCAGCAGAAGGAGTGGGGGCCACGGATCCCCAGGCCACCCCCCACGGCCGAGCAACCCCCCAGACGCCCCCAAGATCCCAGGCCGAGAGGCAGCCACCACCCCCCACACACACATCCGAGGAAGCCCCAAGCAGCCGAGCACCCAGCGCATCCCGCCACCGACCCCAACCCCCAACCCCAACTCCATTCCCCATTCCCCAATGGAGAATCACTTCCCTATCCCCTGAGTGAATGTATGTGTTTAGTGAATGTATGAAGTGCTATTAAACAAGGGTGGATGGAGGGGAGCAGTGCTCCTCATCCAGCCTATGTGTATATATGTGTATGTGGTGCAATAGCTCCGGAGGGTGGAAGTGGTGGTCCCATCCTCTGGGGGGTGGTGTGTGAGGTGTAATTAAAATTGGAGGGATTAGTTGGGCAGCCAGAGGTGGGAGTGCCACCCCCGTGCCACTACTTAGTAACACAGGCGGCGGACCCCTCCACCCCCAGCCCCACCATCCAGCCCCCCAAGGGTTGGGTATGTGAGTGTGGTGCAACAAGTGGGTGAGCCAGACCAGCTGGGAGTGTGTGATGTGAAGTGTCCATGTCGGAGGCCTGTCCGGTAGGAGCCTGGCCCGTCTGCATGGCGGGCCACCAGAGAGGGTAGATGGCGCTGACAGGCCCGCGGCACTGCGGGCCCCAGGGACGCGCCAAGCAGCACAACCGGAGACCCCCCACGGCACCCCCCGAACCATGCCGGCCATACGGAGTGTGGCGAGACCCCCCACCCAGGCGGAGCCAGGCACCAGCCACATCCCCCAGCAGTCCAGGAGGCGACCCCCGCCGCCAGCCGGCCCAGAGCGGCCCGCCCCGCCAAAGCAGTTGGGGGCCGAGCAGGAGAGAGGCCAGCTCCCACACCAGGGCCAGCACAGGCCCGCACGACACCATGACATAGCACCCTCCACAGATGGGCGGCCCTGGCCCCCCCGACGAGAGAGGACGCCACCAACCACCCAAGCAGGGCCACCCCACCAGCCACGGACCGATAGGCAGGCGAACCCATGCACCCCCAGCCAGGCACCACAACCCCACACCAACGTTGCCAGCAGAGCCCCCCCCCCCCCATCCTCACCCCGACCAAGGCGGCGCGGCACCTTGCTGAACCGCGGCCAGACGGCGGGAGGGCGCACCCTGAGTCGCCGATTATTAATATTGTTTTTAGTGCATTATTATATTATTTTGTTATTGCAATTATTACCATTAATATATTACAACATTACTTTTATTACTATTACTACTTTCACTATTAATATTATATTATTATAATTACTGCAAAAACATACATTACAGAAAAATACACCAAACAACAACAAACATATGAAAATGACTCAAAATACACAAAACTAAACATTTGTACAAAAATACACAAAATAACAACAGAAATGCACAAAACTACACTAAAAAAGATACAAAAAAACACAAAATGATTCCAGAATCACACTGCAATGGCAACAAAAAACAATAACTACACAAAAAATCCACAAAAAGACAACAGAAAGATACAAAAATACACATAATGACTCCAACAACATACATTACAGAAAAATACGTCAAAAAAAAAATAAATATATATATATATATATAAAATGAGTAACAAAAAAAATAATTATACAAAAAATGCACAAAAACACAACAGAAAGATACAAAAATACAATCATGCTCCCACATGAATGCATACTTCCGATGGGCACTGTACTAGTATTCTATAATAACGCTTATTGGAACACAAGAACCTTTAAGTATTTATTTTTCTTTACAGACCAAGCTAGCATTTTAGGAAAACAATAACAGTTACTGACACGTTAAAACTTAATTAAAACATTAAAAAAATACACACGATCATCTTGATATTTTTCAAGGTAGTGTTTTGTACACTGATACTGATAGTGAATGGTTTTTCCAAATGTGGCCTAAAATCTCTGAAATGTCCTTAACAGAAGATCTCTGCCTAACAAAACACATTATTTTGCACCATAATTGTTTTTATTAACTTTTAAAAGTGGGACTACTTTACAGTTTTAAATCCTATATTCCATAATCTTGAAAGTGTGATGACGTCACACACACCCATTATCCTGTAGACAATAAACATGTCATTGTTCTATATTGGAGTGAAGTATTCTGCCTGCTCTTTGGATCATTTAGCTGCTTTTGGTTGCTCTAAATAATCAGGAAAAGTTAAAGATGTCGATGTAAACCTTTTTCATTTATCGAAAGAGGATAAAAACAGTTGTGACCCGAAAAATGATCTTTGACTGCAGGCGACAGGTCCAACTCTACGGTTTGGTAGTAGACAATGTAGCAGTAATCACGGACTCGCTAACTTCAGCCACCCGATAGTCAGCCACATACTGAGCTCCTCTGCTCTGCTTCACTACAATATGCAAGACCTACAGTGAGTTGATGAAGAAGAAAAAAAAAAACTAATGAAAATTTAAAAGAAATAATGTAATGTTAAAATAATGAAGTAAAATATGATAAATAAAACTAGACACTTGTTTTTTTTATTTTGTAACATGCTGCTATACTTTAATATTATTACATTTCACAAAAAGCTTCTTTAATGTAATACTGGGATTGTTTTTGTGGGTATTTACATGGAGAAAAGCAGTTAGTCCCTGGTAAGAAAGCATTAATTTTCAGATCATTCTGAGCAACAGCCGAATACCGAATGTGTCCTATATTCCGTTTTAATTCTTTGACCCAACCCTTTGAAATATGAAGGAAATCAACACAGAATTATTTGCATAGAGAGTGCAGCAAAAAGCTATTTATCGCTGACATTAAAGGACTGAGATTGCTTTGTACTTTAGAAAGAGTGTTTTCACTTGGGGGATCATGTTTTTACAGTTTATTTTAGGAAAACCATCACTCATTCATCTGATTAACCCCAGGATGACCCCTGCTGGAGTGGGGTGGTATTACATATATACAAGTACTGTATTACCAGTAAAATTAGGACTTCACAGGACACGTTTCATCATGTCATATTTTCACAATGTTCAGAGGTTGCTGTTTTTTGCGAGTTGCCTTAAAATGTTATGTTACATGGTGAAAGGACAGTGTATTGCTCATGTAAGCCACGCAGAGACGATGTGACTGAGGTTACAGGCAACAATACAATCAGTCCTTCAGGACTATTGTGTTTTCATGAATACTAAATTAATGATGTGCATGTACTTCTACATAGGCTCTTTTCCTCCGTCATGTCAGTTGTCAGAGGCAAACACGCTCATCATAAATATGCATAAAGCAATACGAGGAAACTATAAATATTCAGTGGCGTCTTTAAATATCACAGACTTAAGACAGAGGCAGTAATTCAGCCCCAAACTCCTCCAAACACAACTACAAAGGCTCAAGACCATAAAATATTCCTCTTTGTTGGAGCAAAATGCACGCTGCATCATAGAAGACATTAACATTTAATGCCAACTCACTTCTAGAACTCTCATGTTCTCAAGCATTAACCCCATCTCAAAAAACCTGAGAACAATTCTTTCAAAGTACCATTTTTTTTTCCTATCATTTCTGTGGGCCCTAACCTCATACACATCTCTACAATGTGAAGTGACATTTTCAAAAACAACTTCAATAACAAAGAACTCCAGTGACGTTTACAATTAGGCTTTTTTTCCACTTTTCAAAGTTGCACAGGAGTTTGAATGACATTTATATTATTCCTTTCAGAATTTCATGGGCTCTGTGGGATAATGATTTTAAATTGCCTGAAAATTGACCAGAACAGTAATGAGCTGCTTCACAAAAGCATGCAGTATCCACAGACTTTCTGCAGGAGGAAATAAACTCCTGTCCAGTTTCCTTTGGCCAAACATCCTTTTGCTGCCCTCTCACACAGCCAGAAGTGTTCACTGTCTAATTATTCTGGCTCGGTCACTTGAATTCTTAATTTCAGAAGGTTCAAAAATCAAAAGAAAGGAAAGAGGCTTGTGTAAAAGAACCAGTGATGGAGGGAGGAACAAAACATGAAACATTTCAACATTCCAACAGTTTTCTGCTCCCGTCCGTGTATCTTTTGTTCCGGTAGCCCATTTACCAACAGGTTGACCTGAACGTCTCCCTTTCTGTCTGTTTTCTTTAACATTGGGATACAGGATTTTCTGATGTCCATTTATCTCTTGAGGAAATCGATCATTCATGCCGAAATGCGTGCCTTTAAGTTCTCGCCCTTTGCTTTTAACATGGATTTTCTGTTGAAAGTGCTCAAATTTGGCAATGATGAGGTGTGGATGGTTATCTTTACGTGGTCTGAGTCGATGAACAAGGTGACAGGTGATGTTTTTCACAATGTTTTTCTGTCGGGATCTGAAGAGCAGACGACATGAAGTTTTTCAGCAGAGCCTCTGGGTTATCGTTTGAGGTTTCTGGGGATATCTGAAAATATCAAGCTGTCCCGCATACTGAATGATTTGATATCCAGGACTGTTTCTTTTTCGGCAGTTTGTTTTCCTTTTTAAGCTGCTTCTCCTCCGTAGACACCGCTGATAAAGCCAAAGAGATGTTGTGATTCTCTTTCTGTATGTATTGTTAGCTGACGGGCATCTAATGCCTCACAGCTGGCGAAATTGGACTCCACATGGATACATTTTCTTAGAAAACTTGTCCGAAATGGGTTTGAATGTGTCAATGTACCACCAAGTCAAAGAGATAAAACACCATTGTTTGAAGAAGACAACGTAGACTGGCGCTTCAAATATACCAACCTCGACATACTCCGCCTCACCCACTCTACACCAATCCGTAACTTCGGTCTTGTCCAACACTTTAAGTACATTACTTATATAACTAGACTTCCTAACTCAGCCCTGCAAAAGCAAATAATGTTCCGCTCTGATAATAAACCGTATACCTGTGAGATATGGAAAAACTACAATATACTTACGGGCCTTTCTTCTATTCAACTGCAATGGGAAATGGAAGATAAGTCACGGTTTCGGCCTCTGGTGAAGAGAATCCTTGGCACCCAACCCGCTGAAGCAGTGGAAGGGCAAAATTGATGATGATGAGGCACTAGCAGGTGAGGCAAATGACCGGGCCCTTTACACCCAAATAATAAAGCTCATGATAACTATTTTACAATATACATATGCCCGCAAAAGCTTTGGCACCACGGAAAGCGATTGTCATTTTGAAGTCCATCAAACGGACATGAAGTATAACAAAACAAGAGAACAACTAAAACATTAGGCTACCTGGTCACTAATACTGAAACAAGACAAATTCAAAGCATCTCAGCTCCACGGATAGCGACCACATCATTTTTACACCCACTTTAGCCATTTCAACTCAGAGCCTGCATCAGTAGCTATAAAGTTTAGTAAAACTGGCACAGCGGCCCACATGTTCACAAACACAATTTCAATATGAAGCACTATAGGCCTACTCACCACTATTTGAAGGACATATGACAAGCCTTGCACTCTGCAAACTCACCTTAAGTACAGGTACGATTGTGGGACTCATGCAGCATTCCTGAAAACAAGTGGTCATCTGATGTGCCTGGCCCGATGTTCAATGGCCAGACATTTATACATATCTGACAGAAAAACCCAGTGTATAAACGAAAGAAAACCTAAAAGCATTAAGTCTCTAGATGCTTATAACTACTTGTTATGAACGGGCAGGTAGGTGGGCAACTGTACTCCTGTTAACGAAGGTTTCCGTGTATTTCCGCGTATTCTCATCAATTTCAACTGATGAGTTTCCATCTCTACATGTCCCAAGTCTGCATATCAATCCATTTACAGCTTTTTATAGTCACTTTTTACTGCATCCAGACTGAGATAGCGCTCCATACGCTCCCGTGCATGATCGACTCAGCAGTCCTCCGGTTGTTTTGCGTTGAGCCTGCGCACGCATGCACCTAATTTAGTATGCATACATCACACGAAATGGGTCTATATAACCCCTGTATAAATCTGCATGATGGGTGATGTGAAACAGACTGTGCCTACTCTGGACACCTCTGGGCACAAGTCATGGGTCAGGACCCGCCTTCTTCAGCTCCCCTGAGCCGTGGTAGAGGCCCGTTTCCCTTAATTCCTACCTCCTATGCCCGGGCTGGGCATAGGAGGTAGGAATTTGCTTAGTCATGATTATCACCAGCAACCCTCATTGGAAGGTAAACCATACTTTATTTAGAGGAAAAACGTATTGAAAGAGAGGGCAGTGTTACATCTGCATGATGGGGAAATTCAAGGGAAAGGGATTTTGGGAGGGAAACTAAAATAAGAATAAGAATGTTAGTATAGGAGGAGGAGTTTTCACCTTGTGACGTATTATTGGGGGAAAAAATCCAACTCGCCCGTTTGGAGCTGACTTTCTACAAAATGTGGAATAACAAGAGAGGGAGGAAACAGAACTTTTTCAACTTTGGTCCTCTGAATGAGGCTAAAGAATGTTTATCACTATAGCAAAACTATTATAAGGCGACCGTGCATGGCTCAGGTGGTAGTGGGTCGTCTTCTGATCGAGAGGTTGGGGGTTCGATCCCAGTACCTGACTATGTGTCGAAGTGTTCTTGGGCAAGACACTGAACCCTAAGTTGCTCCCAGTGGTCGACTAGCGCCTTGCATGGCGGTCCTGTCCCACTGGTGTCTGAATGTGAGAGTGATTGGGTGAATGAGCTGATATGTAAAGCGCTTTGGGACTGCTTCAATGTGGTGATAAAGCGCTGTATAAATCAAGTCCATTTACCATTAAGTGATTTTTTCATAATACTTCCCATTTAAATCATGGTTATACTTTTTTTGTTGGTATATTATTCCCCTCCACACTTACAAATGCCTTTCTCTGCCAATGATTGTGAATAATCTGAAGTATCTCCTCAGGTAAGGATCCCAAATTTGACTGAAGTACATTGGCCTCCGCTATTTTAAGAAAACCACTGCACACTTTGTGTCTCTGCATCAGTTACATGTGTCATTAATTAAAACGCTAGCCATGAAGCTGCCCTCTGCCAGGGAGAGATGGATTAGTATAGACTGGCCAGGATGTGCTTGAAGCCTGGAGAGCAACACTTGAAGCTGCAAAGAGTCCACTTACATGAAATTAACTCCACTCTCCCTTTTATGCAACAGAGAAAAGGTTGGGGAAAAATGATTTAGAGGAGGCAGAAGGAAGGATAGAGGACTGAATCATAGGAAGCAGAGGGTATAAGCTAGCAGAAGAACTGGGGTAGAAAATAAATTAAGAAAAGTGAAGTTGAATCTGAATTGATGGAAATAAGGTTGGAAGCAGCTTCAATATGTGCACAAGTACCTTAACCGTGACTTCATATCGACAGAGTCAAATGATCCTCTCTGAAAGACATTTTATGCTCTATTCCAGTTTATTTTTTAATGTTTTCTGGGTCACGGACCAATGGAAAAACCATTTTTAAGTTCAGGATTCCAAATTATTATATTTATGACTACAGAAATAATCTTTATGATGCCTTTTAGTTTGGTTTCTAACTTTTTAAAGCTATAGGCCTGAACCTTTGATCAGCTGTAGAACAGCATGTAAATGCAGTTATTAAAACTCTTACTCAAGCTTGCTTCTGTTTGGTATAATTTTTTAAGCTCTGCTTTCATTCCTGTTTATGTTGCACCAGCAAACCAGAAAATTAGGATATTAATTTATCCCCCTAGCTTTAAGATTTTGTTCAGGAAGAGTGTGTAAGCACCTTCTGTAAAACAACTCTGAGGCTCAGCTAAGTTTTAGGGCTACTTTGTGTGTTCTTCGGTGGGTTTCTTGAGTGTTTTTGGGCTCTATTTACACCCTAGAACACTATTGCTAAAATTAGTAACACCATCACTATTGCGGGTGATTTCCACCCGATATAATATACCATTAAACAGTAAATATAGTCAAAATATGATAATACATTGCAAATTAGAATTGTGCTCTTTTATTTTCAACTATGCCACGCCTAACAAAATGAAGGAAAAAAACTATCAAATGACTGAAAAATAGGAACGTACGAACAAAAAAATCTTAGAAAAAATAATGACACACACATACGCAGTTCTGCCCAAAAGGTAAATGTAATGACGTGAATCAAGCCGTTATCACAGTTTTACAGGCTTTAATGGAGGTCATAGTAACACGTGAAAAATGAACAAGCAAACACACAAAGAATCGTCTTACACCGTCTTACACTCACATACAAATCTCAGCGTCCATGCCAGAACATAGAACCCAGTCCATTACAGCATGCAGATCAGACCGGGCGGCCCGTGCGTGGAGCGCAGATCTGACTGAAGCACGCAGTCATATTTGTTCCCTGCGCTCCAGCAGCAAGTGAGGAATGAGCAAAATCAGCAAATATTATTAAGTGAATGTGAACGCTGAACAACAAAATGCCGTCAATATCCCGTCCCACTTCTAGCAGAAATCACTTTAGAATTGATACCACAACAATATAGAAGTGTTTTTGTGTTTATTAAAAAAAAACAAATATTAATGTAATAGAGATTAAAAAATAAAATCTTGAAGCCAGAGTCGACTAATGCATGACATCTTGGCCTGACCCCGGCCCGTATTTTGGGTCGGGCTCGGGCCTAAAACCGGACCTCTACAGTGTAGTACTAATGGGACACTATCACGATTGCCAGGTGAAAATCACCTGAACATATGCCTGTAGGAAAAAGTGGGCGTCGGAGTAGAGAAACATTCACACTTTTTAAAACAGAGAAGATGCTGAAGCAACCCTGGAACCCAAAACATTCTGACAAACACAACTTCATGAAAATAATGTAAATGCATTTGCTTGGGTGAAAATCACCCGCCTATAGTGTTCTGGGTTAAGAAACAACAAATAAAGAGATGTTTAAAGAAAAGTAGTTTTTTAAAGGATAATTCTGTTTTCCCCCCTAATAAAATTCTGTTATTGCATCAATATGACAGTATACAGCAGGTAAAATAAGTATTGAACATGTCACCATTTTTCTCAGTAAATATTAATGCTGCACGATTAATCTAATTACGATATGAGAACATGCAATTTTATAACCACACGAAAGGTTGCGATTTGCAATTTAAATAGACGTGCTGGGCTGTTCTCTGGAGTTAGTTTCATTACGGCGATCACTGCTTCGAAAGTCCCCGTGTGTTTATTCTAGAAGGGTATGCATGCGCAGCCTGTTATGACATTCCAGTAAGCCAAAGGGGATGGGGAGGTGACCAATATGGATGACAAGCAGCAGGAACATGAGGAGTCTGTGTCTCCTGGGCCGAGGAGGGTGCCCTTTCCCTGGGTAGAGTCCTGGCTGGTGGGGCTTGCATTTCAAGATGGGTTGGGTGGGTGACTTACATCGCCGCAGACCCCTTCCTTGTACCATCCGACATGGTTAAAAAAATGGTTAAAATGGACTTGATTTTATATAGCGCTAATCACCACACTGAAGCAGTCTCAAAGCGCTTTTTACATATCAGCTCATTCACCCAATCACTCTCACATTCACACACCAGTGGGACAGGACTGCCATGCAAGGCGCTAGTCGACCACTGGGAGCAGCTTTTGGTCAGGTCTTGCCCAAGGACACTTCAACACATAGTCAGGTACTGGGACCCTCTCGATCAGAAGACGACCCACTACCACCTGAGCCACGGTCGACATGGACTGGTCCCCGTAGACAGTTTGCTCCGGTTGATAGCAGTATTAATTTTGTTGACGAAATATTTTTCGTCATTATTTTTGACACAAATATATTTTTGCGACAAAAACGAAACAAAAACAAAAGAAAAAGTAATTGATTGAAACTAAAACTATGACTAAATTGATTTACTATATTGTCAACAAATAAAGGACAAGACGAAAATAGACTGTGACGAAAATCCAATCAGAAGACGGGAGAGATGTTGCCTGGAGTCAATCCTGATCTCCTTGTATTATTCATACAGGCTCTCACCAGGAGTTTGAGTTCTGGTGGCTGAGCGGGGCGGGACAAACATGCGCAGCGTAACCAATCAAACAATGAGTGGACCTGATGACAATAGTGGCCATACCAGCGTGTCATTGCCCGATCCGTTACATCTCGGAAGCTAAGCAGGTCTGGGCCTGGTTAGTGGGTGGATGGGAGACCACTGAGAATTCTAGGTGCCACAGTGGGGTGGCAGACTGATGGTGCGCAATGGCAGCCCTTCCTCTGTCAGTCTGCCCCAGGGCAGCTGTGGCTACAACAGTAGCTTACCACCACTAAAGTGAATAATGCCTTAATTCTGTAAAGCGACTTTGAGTGTCTATGATAAAGCGCTATATAAAATTGATGCATCATTATTATTATTAATAGCGCGACAAGCATAGTTCTTTTTCCCTAAACTGACTTCTTGTTGTGGTTTCAACAATATATCCAGGTCATTTAAAACTAAAAACAGAAGGACTAAAACAATAAAACAAAATTAGAAATCACACTTTGATCTTCTAAAACAATCATAATTATTTTCACCATTTGGTGAGTGCAGAGCTGTTTGTTTTTTCCAATTGTTTGAAGGCTTTGGTTGAGCTAGGACTTGCTTTGTGTAACGTTAACACGGCTCAGCATGTTTAAAATGAATGATTTCAAATATATTATTAGGCCTCTCACAAACTACACCAAATACTCCATCCTAAAAAAAACATATGAAACACAAGAAAAATAGTTTAATGAATCACAAGTTATCAATGAAATAATCACAATGAAATAATCACAATGAAATTATATTTCTCATTAAAGAACATACATTATTTTAGAATAATTATGTTAGAACTGAACCTAAAATAGGAATGTGAGGCAGTGCTTCTACTGCTAAAATGATAAAGTGTATTTTGATTATAATCTTCATAATTAAGGAAATGATTAAAACAGTTTTAGTAAAAGTCATAGAGCAAGAGCAGTTAATTACAATTTGCAGAGCCATGATCTTTAAAAACTGAAGGGAGGGAAAGTTCTCTAATAAATACTGCTACTACTACTACTATTATTACTACGACTACTACTAATAATAATAAGGTTCTGCAAACCATTTTTTAAAAAAAAGGGCTGCCTGTCGTTTTCCTGAACATTTATTGGCCTCATGTCCTTTCTTTTCATTGTTCAACCGATTTTTAGAACGGGCAGCTATTTTAAACTTCACCAGCACTTTTATCATTTTGGCCTTGGCTTCACTCTATCAACACTTACCTCTGATACATTTTAGACTTTTATTGGTTTGTATTGTCGTTTATCTTTAGATGTTACAGATTTCTGCAAAATAAACAAACAAAATCTAAAAAGTCATCTTTTCCTCCAGGGATAATTGGATATTGGCTACCTGAATTCTCAAATTGTGTTCAAACATGCCAGAACTTGTTCTGTCAGAATGAATATTTGATGCTGATGTCAGCTCCAAACATCATCATAAAAGTTGACCTTGACAAAGCATCTTGCCCACAGTGGTGTGTTTTTTCACCTGGTTTACAAAGGACAGGACACCGATGACAGCTCTGAGGGCCGACTGTGCTTCGAGGTCTTAGCTTACACTGAGAAAAAGCCAAAACAAAAGAGAGCTTTACGTCTAACAGGTTTTGACGATTTGACAGATTGACAGCAGGAGCAGTAACAAGTGCTTCCTTGAGTGGCTGCTCTGTGCAGAGACATTTCAGACACACTTTGCAAATGCACACCCTCAGTCTGTTCTGCATTCTTAAACAGAAACCGCAGAGCCAGCAAGAATACGAATATGTCAATCATTGGAACTATTTCACTTTAAAGCTGCTACACATGTTTATTTCTTATCAGAGAAAGACAAAGTGTAAGCTTAAATAAAAATAATTTGCTCAAAAAAAGAACAAGTAAATTGTTGCCTGTTTTCATCTCCACCGTAAACACTTTGTATGGATTTTTGGACATTACGTTGTGGAATGTGAAGTTGCAGAGATGGAAGAGAATACTGGGAACAAACTATAACAAAAAATAGAGTCAAGCCAATCACTCTCCTCGTTGTCTGGAGAATAAACAAATAATCACACTAAGAATGAAGGAAAAACACTTGCGTCTAGAGGACTCCACATCCCACAATGCAATGCTCAAAAATGTGAAAGAAACGGTGGAGGTGAAAACAAACTTTTAGGGCCTATACCATGGATTTAATCATTGTGTGCTGTCCTATGAAGCTGGCTAACGTCTTACGAAGCTAAACCACCATAGTAACTTAGGCTGAATGACGAAACCGGTCGTAACCAGATTTCTTTTTCTGGCTAGGATCTGTTACGGCAAATTTGTGGTTGACCTCATTTGGAGACATGATTTATTGCTCTGGTTGAATGATGAAGTCCAGGCGAGGCATTGATGATTTTATGAAAAAGGTTTATTATAAAACTAAATAAAAAGGAGTACAAAGATGGACAAAATTAGTGACCGCCCCGGGCGGACGTCCGATGACCGAGTGGCACAGTTCTAACTCATCACGTATATTCCCCCTGAGTCCCCCTCCCTCCTCCCCCCAGGAGATAAAGAGGACAGGGTGGAGGTGAAAGAAGAGGGTGAAAAGAGACAGTTTCTTCTTTAGGTCAAAACAACCAGTTCTCTGGTATCTCCTGATTGTCGTGAGTGTTGGAGGTGTGTGCGTGTATGGTGTTTGTGTGTATGAATGGATGTGTATTGGGTGTGTATGTGTGACTATGTAAGTGTGTGTAGGCATATGAGTGTGTCATGCCTCTGTGTCTGAGGCATAAGATGTGTTTTGGGAAGCTGACCTCGAGAAGAGAGCAGAAAACATGAGACAGCAGAAATGAAAAGTCTCAACTTAAAGCCTTAAAAAGAATAAGGTCTATGAGTAAATATGCTAATAAACATAACTAACAATTTTGCCCTGACAGATCTCAGCGAGTACTAAAGCCCCGCCTCCTGACCAATCAGTTCTCTTATAAAACGGCCTGCTCAATAAAAGGATGATCATTGTGTGAACACATCTCTGTTTGGATCTGACAGCTGACAGGAGAGAGATTATTTAGACATTGATGCAATCCTTACCATCCTTTACCAATAACATCCTATGTTAAATATAAAAAAATTTATCTGATAGACTGATAAAGTAAAATAAGTCGGCTGATAAAGCCAGCATGCATTGAGCGGAGAGGGTCCTATTCCTCTCTCTAACACTCCCTCTATGTCTGCTTCTTCCCTTGTGTGTTTGCTCCTGTACTCCTTCTGGCTTTTGTCTTGCAGGTCCGTGGGATCCTCAGTGTGGAGTTACAGAGTCTCAACAACTCTGTCTCCACCCTTTCCTCTGCACACACCCAACACAGCATAACGTGGATGGCTGTTCATCATAGGAATGGGATCCACACAAGGTTCCTGCTGCTTAACAGAAGGTTTTCCTTGCTGCCATGATGAATTCATGTTGGGTGTGGGATACATATGTATGTGTACAGTATATACGTATATATGCATATGTGTGTATCCATAAAATGAAGAGTCCGTCCTTAAGACTGCTCTACTGTAAAGTGTCTTGAGATACCATTGGTTATGATTTGGCGCTATACAAATAAAAGATTGATTGATTGATTGATTGATTGAGCGCTTTCAGACCAATAAATGAATGAATTAATTAATTTATGTATTCTGGGATCATGCAAAAAGCATGCATTAATTACTTGCTGTTTTTACCGCAGCTACAGTCTTATTTTTGATCTGAATTATGGATTTTAATTCTTCATATTTTGAAAGAATTATTCCTCAGTTGTGACGTAAGTTGCCCTCCACAGTTTCTCTGTGATTGGTCTGACTCTGTAAACTCCTCTTCTGTCACAAAAGGACGCTTATATCCAGGCTGAATACAACTCGATTAACTTAGCAAGTTGTAATATAGACAGCTTCTCTCTGACAGAGAATGTTTGGTTAGTTAAAGTCCGCTATTGGAGATAAATCCAGGATATAATTATTTAGCTTCGTAGTATAGGCCTTTAAGCATCAATTTCCATCTTTAGGCGCAATATACGGACCGACACTCTGATTGTTCACACTGTACATCCATACACGACACTTCAGGTTCTTGTTTCCGGAAATGCAACATACAAATTAGAAGAAGAACTCTGAAGCATTGTCTTTAAAATAGAAGAAGAAGAACCTGGAAGTGGATAGACACTCGCGAATCTCAGCAAAAACGGGTTCAAAAAAGAAAAGGCGGCGATGTGAGGGACCAGTGTTGCTCAGTGTGAGAGTTTGAGATAAGCCGGTACATGGCACTGCTTCAACCGTGCGATACCTTCACGAGGGGCGAATGGGATTTCAAGCATCTTTGATTTTCCTACGTCCATACGATTGCTGATCGGGAGCTGATCATGCGGTGTTAATTGCTTCTCGTGACCCCATGTATACTACCCAATGCACGATTCATGATTTAGCCGAGACTCGGCTCAATCCCAAAAATAGAGTGGAAAATCAGCTCAAAACGGGCCAAAAATCGCACAGTGTATGCCTGCCTTTATGGAAACGAGGAGCTGAAATTGGATTCAGACCAAGGCTGACTCCAATTGCTCACTCCAAGTGGATAGGAAAGGAAATAGGAGGGACTATTCAGACGAAGCCCAAGGCTTTCACACATGCTAGAGGCCTCGTTGTTTCTGAATTTCTTTTCTTCCCTAATATGTCTTTCACACAGATAATAGCAGAGAGCATGGCATCTATTGTCTGTGTTCTGCGCTGGAGGGAAACATTGGGAGTCTCTAAATCCTCTGTTACTTCTAAAGCAAGCCAAAGACCAAGAACTACATTTCCCTGCTGCAATTTATCATAAAAGCCCCGTGCCCTACTCAGCTGTATCTGAGTTAGCTGTTGCCATCTCACTGAAAGCAGACAATACATGCTCATATTGGTTCAGAACAGCACGGCTGGCACTTGGGCGAACTGTCCACCTTGTTGGACAAAGAGGTCTAATAGCCTGCTGTGGCCCCTGCCTAGTTTTCACATTGCCCAGCCATTTTCAGCAGCCAACCCCAAATTGCCAGGCATTTTGATTTTCACTGATCTTTCAAGACCCACAGAATATTTTGTACTATGACAATCTGAAATCTAAAAGCAGATTCTGAAAGATTAGACTCTCTACTGTCATCAGAATATATATATATATATATATATATATATATATATTTTTTTTACAGCTTGTTTCATTCTTCTGTAATCAGTTGAATAGTGGCAAGTTTCACACAAATCGCCAACTTGTGACAAAAAGCTGAGAAAAAAGCCTTTTTCTGAAAAAACCTGCCAGTGACTTTGAAGCAATTTTTTTTTCTTTTGCTTTAGTGACACCTCAACATTGGTTTCCTTCTATAAAACTACAAAAACAACACTGAGACCGTGCTTTTGATGGAAAAATTGTTATTATTTTGATATCTATGTCAGAGTTGAATGGTTTGCTTACTCTATTTTGGCTGTCCTCCAAGTCTCTCACCCCATCATTCTCCACACACCCAACTTCCTCCTTCTCCCAGAGATGCCGAGTGTCACCGCTTGTCCTGTTTTTCAAAGGTTTTCTCTCATTATTGTGACACTCAATAATCCACCTAGTTCTACACATGCTCTGGTCGAGTGTGCGCTGCAGGGAGGCATCAACTCTTGAGGCGCCATTTTCTGTCTTGTAAACTCTTTTCCTCTTCCTCTGTGCTTCATGGGTGATCTCTCATCCAAAGGTGCGCTGCTGCCACCTACATGTCACCATTTGGTCATTACATCATGGTACAAGCTCGATATTCGCGGGAGACCTTCGTCACACTGTTTCTTAGCAACCCAATCCAAAAAACACAATTGACATATTTAGACATCTTTGGCAGTCAACATTACTAAACCAAAAGACGTCTTTAGACGTCTTTGGCAGTCAATGAGTTAAGCTTGCCAGACAAAATTCACAACTCATGAACCCATTCCATGGAGTTTTGAACAGTAGCTAAAGAAGCGTAGGCTTGCTGGGCGATGAGGTTCACACAATGAGCACCAACGTGAACATATGGAGCAAGTGGTTGCTCTCTCTGAATGATGGCCTGTAACCCTGAATATTTACCTGCCATGTTTGCAGCTCAATCATACGCTATGATTGGCAAATTTAGTGATACGGGCACTGGCCATTTGGTACTGTACTGATCGGTCTTCATACAGATGGGTAGTCATTGCTGTGTTGAGACGATCAGTCTTTCCATGTAAATAAAAAAATCACTCAATGGCCTTTTTCCAGTCTTAAAACCTGCTGAAATAAATGTGTGAGAGGCTTTGCAACAGTAAAAGCAAAACACACCTTCCACATCAAAGTTGAAATGAAGCCAAGGGAATCTGTTTGATTGTTATTATTTCTTACTTCTAACATTTCACATGACATTTCTATTTTACGTACAAATGTTTTGTCGGACAATGTTTTACAGTTTCCTCAACATTCTATTCCACATGAAAAAAAATATAGTTCTTGCCTTTGCTTACTGTGCATAAGTAAATATTTTTTCTGCCAGGCAGCGCTCTGCTACTGTGTATGTTTCTACTCCTTTCACCACACCATTTACCATTGTGTGATTCAGGTGCACCAGCTTAAGGAAGCAATAAAACACTATGTTTTAATGTTAACTGACAGTAAGATTTTGCCTGTATTCACAGAACTTGGCAAAGGCTAAATGACACATGGTTTATGATCCAAATACTTTTGCATTATTGGTTCAGGAATTGATCAAAAGCTCATTGAGGAAAAAACACATTTATTTAATTTTTCAAGTGTGTGGTTCTCCAATTTACATCTTGAATCTGTTCCAGTAACATCACTTGATCAAGCCATTTCTAACATTCCACACTACAAAATAAGTAATAAAAGTACGTATGATTTGTGCTGATATCATATCGGATCAACATCGGTATCGGCCGATACGCAAGGCTTCAATATTGTTATATCGGAAGTGAAAAAGTTGTATCGGGACATCCCTAATATAAACTAAGGATGTACTCACAGTGGCAACCAGGGCCGTTCCTAACCAGCTCTGTGCATGTGTGAAACCATGGGGGACCATTGTCTGGCCTGCGCAGGTGTGAACTGCACTGCACCGCAGGGGGGGGTAACAGCCCGATGGTCCTGCTGGAAGAGGTGGTCCAAACAGCGTGCCAGACTGGAGACTGGCACGGTGAGCCGCGCATGCGCACGCACAAAACCTGATGACATTGGTACCGTGCGACGCTTTACGGCACATAAACATCCGCATTCCGTAAGGATAGCGGTGTCAGAGGACATATGAACGGCATCTCAGAGAACTCATGGAGAACAACGTGTCCGACAGGACTTCTCTTTGTTCAGCCAACAGCGCAACAGTACCGGAGTGTAGCAGCTCATTATCAGGTCCGGGTATTTCTGAGGATATAAATACATATTACTGATATATTAACCCATATAAACCAAAAAACGTGTCCTGTTCTCAAAATACCAGTAATATGTTATACATTTGCAGCAGAAAAAATGTCCCATTTCCATATTTTTTGGTTTATATGGGTTAATATACCACTAATATGCGTTTATATGCATATTTGTATCCTCGGAAATACCTTGGAATTCTGGGTTTTACTCGAACCCCTCATTATCACGTCTCTGCAGAAGAAGACCCTCCGCTGCACCTCAGCACTTTTCAACAACTCTAATTTCACAATTTATATACACAATTTCTACCTGTTTTTCTGTTTGCACGTCGTTTGATTTGTATTAAATAAAATTGTTTCTCTAACAGTTGGTTAAATCTACACATTTATACTGTATAAAATGCACATGCAGGATGATGTGTAACAGTAATCAGTAAAATTAGCTGTAAACATTTTTTAGAACTAAATATAAGGTTATGCTGTGAACAGAAAGAATATAATACAATCATAACATTTAATCATAAATATGACTTCTCAAAATAATAACTTTTGATATCTTTGTCACATTATCAGTGAACTTTTTTTAAATTTGTAAAATATTCACTGGATGTTTCTCTGGTGGTTGTTGTTGTTGCTGTTGCTGTTGTTGTTGTTGTTGTAAATGTTAATATTGTATGAGGACCAGTGACGTGCCGTGACCACTAGGGTTGGGTAGGCACGGCGTTGCAAATCAAGACCACAAATGACATCTTTTTTTTTCCCCCTTGTCTGCACATGCTGTCAAAGGTCACAAGAAGTGCAATCATTATGAGGCAGCAATGACAATTTTCAATATAGCCTCCTCTCCCAACAAGATATATCTCATGACACAGCAGTGCATGCGTTGTTTGTGTTGGAAACACAGAAAAAATGACAACAACTCGGACGGCGGAGCTGTCTGCGGTGCTAAAACCACGCCTGCACCCCAAATTCACCTAACAGCCAAAACCTTTACAACGTTAATGCACGTATTCAAAATGTGCAGCACCTCTTCCTCTTAAGTCATGCTATTCACATTGTTATTCTTTTCTAAACACCATATTTTACCATATACACACACCATTTAGCTCACACAATGACCACCGCTGTAATCACACAACAGAGAGAGAGAGAGAGAGAGAGAGAGAGAGAGAGAGAGAGAGAGAGAGATATTACACTTTAGACTTACTTTATTTGAAGATGAAGTCCATGCGTCTGTCTTTCTGGACAAAGATGTCGATCACAGCAGTGTAAAAGTCCGCTGTCTTGGCCTTCAGCTTTATGAGTCTCTCTTTCTCAATGGATATGAGAGCCAGCGATGAAAGTCCTCCTTGCTCTGTTCTGTTGCGGCTGTAGGTTTTGATGCGTTTTAAAGCAGAAAATGACCTCTCCACCGATGCTGTGGTGGCTGGAATGGTCAACACCAACTTCAGCAGTTTCGTTGCCTCTGGAACAGTCTTTTCAAGGTCATTTTAAATCATGAAAGCAAGCAGTTGTTGAGGTGATTTGTTTTTGATCACCTGTGAGCTATATAGTCCGATGAGGTCGGCTTTTCGCCTCACAAAATCAAAATGCTTGCCATATTAGCGAGGCTGTGAAGTTTTGCATCATCAAAGTGGACGACAGATCATCAAACTTTTTACAGTCAACTGAAGCCAGAAAATCAAGTTCTCCAAGGTTCTTATTCATGCTCCATTTTCAAGCTGGTGTTGTCCAGGATGCTGTGAAACAACTTTAATCTCTCCTCTGGGGCTGGCTGCTGGCTGCGCGTGTGGCTGTAAATCAAGTTCAGAGCTATACACCGCTCCTGAAAATGATCATGAAATGAGTCAAATGACTCGCGCTGGTTGTTTAATGCTGTCCATCACTTGGCCTGGAGAACACGGAACAATGCATCCGTCTCTGTGAATATCGCGCTGTAAACCATAAGAAGAAAGCAGGTGGAAGCTTTAGAGAGCCAGATACTGAATCCAGAGGCCATAGCTAGAGCTTGTCCATCCCATTCGTCAGGGTTTTCCTGAATAAGTTTGAACACATCACGGAGCTCTGCGTGGTGGAAAATGATGGTTTGAACAAGCCTGGAGTTTGAGTTCCATCTTGTAGCTGCTGCGCGTGGAATGCACCGTTTCGCCACCCTCCACAGTCTTAAAAAATACTTTACACTCAGGGATCATCTGTGCAGACTGTGAAAGGACGAGGTTCAGTTTATGACCGTGGCAGTGAGTAAACATTGCTTCCGGGACCTTTTCTCTGATTTTTGCCTGCACATCATTTAGCTGGGATGCCATGACTGCCGCGCCATCATAGGTTTATGTATTACTAACTTGTGTGCACAGTTAAACAGATATGTACCTTAAAATGACTGAGAGTTGTGCCTTGTTTGTGATGTCTGTAGTTTCATCTACTTCCACGGCAACAAACTGAGCAGCACTCACTTCGTCTTTAATGTCATCCATCAGAACATGTGCAATGGCCTCAATCAAGTCATTCTGAATTCTGTTTGAGGTGCCGGAAAACACTGTTGATGATGCCAAGTGGGAAGCTAAATCTCCATCCTTAGTGGCTAGCAGGTGCAGCAGCTCAATGTAATTTCCCCGGTTCGAAGAACTTTCAATGTCAAAGTTTCCACGGAAAGCAAGCTCTTGTTTACCGAGGAAACACACAACATCAATGAGAGAATATGGGAAGCTGGCATGATCTTCAGAAGAGATTGCAGACTAAGACAACAATAGACTAAACACATCAGAATTTGTTGCAAATTGAGATTGAGCACTGGAAAGGTGTCATCAGGGGAGTCATTTCTATCATCTGCTATCTGCCATCTAGCAAAATCAAGCTTTGAGAGGGCCTTCAAGTGTGCTCTATGACCATCAGAATGGTAATTTCCTCTCCTTAGTGGAACTGATGACACAGTACGATCCAGTGCTGAGTGAGCACCATAGAAGAATTCAACACAAAGAAACAAAGGTACACTATTTGAGTGGGGTCATTAAAAATGAAATAATGACCCTGGTTGGAGACAAAACTCTTGATGAGATACTGAGAAGTTAGTGCCTCAAAGCTTCTCCAAGTTCCACCAAAATGCTGACTTACCAAACCTTGTTGGTAGCTCTAATAAATTAATCAACACAACAGAACTTTGGAGGAGTAAACTCAGCAGTTGTTCCTCCACAGGACAAACACACATGCAATCAGCACTATGGTATTAAGCATGCCAAACCTTTGTGCTGCGATACCTCTGCACTTCTGACAAAATGAGCAGCAGAAAGACAAAGTGAAATAAAGCAAGGATAAGCCCAGACCTGCTGCTGGAGCTACATCAATGACAATGTGGTGGCTTTCACAAAAACCTGCAGGGATCAGAAAGACTGAGTAAACCAGGAAGAAGCAAGAAACAAAAACATCCACTAACAAGGCTAGAATACATCCTCCAACATGGACAGTGATATTATCCTACACTATGTCCCACCTCCTCTTGGCTAAAAGCTCACAACACAACACAAAATGAAGACCCCTCAACACAACACAAATCGCCCTGAGAACTCATAACACAAAATGACGAACACCACAACGCAACACAAAACCAAAGCGCACACAAATACAAACCCCACAACAGGAAAGCTCACAACACAACACAAAAGCAGTCCGGTAAAAATCCACGAATATGAGTGATGAAAATGGAAATACATTCAAAAAAATGCATGAAGAAGAGTGACGATAATGGATCAGGCCCAATCCTTTCACGGGCCTGATCCGTTCCGTCACTCTTCTTTGTGGATTTTTACCGGATTGCTTTCGCGTTGTGTTGTGAGCGTTTGTGTTGTGGGGTTTGTATTTTATGCTTTTGTTTTGTTTTGCATTGTGGCATTTGTCATTCTGTTGTTGTGTTGTGTTGTGTTTGTTTTTTGTGCGTTTAGTTTTGTGTTGTGTTCATCATTCTGTGTTGTGAGCTCTCAGGGCGTTTTGTGTTGTGTGTAAATCTAAATGTCTCTATGATGGGTGCGTTTATTCAGGACTAACTTTGAATGTGTTTGTGTAGTAAGGTTAGGGATGTGTTGACTTAATTATTATTAAGGTCTTGTTATTCTTAGGTTATTCATAGGTTGCGAGTTCTAGTCTTGTTGTATCTCTTTTCAGTTGGGTGATGTTTAGCTCTGTTTTGTTAGTTTTTTGTCTGTAACATGTTTTGTTTTCATCTCTTAGTTTTGTCTCTATCTGGTGATTATGGGGCCTCTTCTCCACGCTTTTTACGTGCCTGCAGTTACGTGCTTCTCTCCTGCGCGTATTCTCCGGTCCAGGTTCCTGACACGCCCACCGCGTGTAAGTTGACCAAAAGTGCGTAATCTGTCATTGAAGGTGGTCTAAAGCAAAAAAGGCGGACTGGGCCATGATGTCATTTTTTTGGGGCTGTCCAGGAATCATGGAACACAGAGTTTTCCCAATGCTTGTAAATGTCATAGAAATTCGTGAAAATGATAAAGCACACTTTTAATTTGAAACGCTTTCGTTGATAAACAATGTAACAGGTTGATTTGATCAGATTACTGATCAAATTAATGCAGTGTGAGGATCGGCCACATTCTTCTGTCTGAACCACAGTTAAAAACTCTCTTTTTTCCCCTGATTAATGTTTTTTTGTGTGGAAATCCTGATTTTGCATTGAACGCTCTGTGCGCATATGTGCTCCAGGAGGCGCAGATGGAGAATGACCAATCAGAGAAGAGTGCTTGCAGATCGGCATAATGTGAAGTTGTCAATATCATGAGTCAGGGGTGTATGGAAAGCCCAGTGAGTATTTATTAGCCGATATATCCTTGATATAACTGATGTAAGAAACAGACACTAGCTCACTAGTGAGCTGCAAAAACTCTGACGCGTTAACTAGTCAATCATTGATTAAGGTCTTTAGTTAACTAGTGCATACAGTTGTACATTTAGTTAGTGAAGGCTAAAATACTCACTTCCAAAAAAGGCTTAAACTACTTCACTAGGTCGTTCTTTTTTAATAGACCCACACTACTGTATCTATACTTACAGACAATACATTATTTAATAGTAATACATGTTATCAAGTTAAAGGCATGTTGTTATACAGTCATTTTGTACTGAGGATACTTTAGGGATGGGATGGATTCGGGGCCAGGGGATCCAAACTCAAACTTGGTGAGTGATTGGAGTCACCCAGGTGTGGCTCATCTCCTAATGGGGCTCTCTCACTTCTGAAGGTGTCTGCTCCATTCTTGTGTGATGATATATTTCGAAGTCCTGTCAGTTATTTGGTTTATTTTGTATTTTTGTTGGTCAGAGTTACCTCTGATCGCCACATAAACTCACATCACCACATTCCATGGCCTTTCTTTGTTCATATATCAGAATACACGCTGTTCATGTTGGTATTTCTAACACCATTCCGTGTTATTCACTTCCTTTATTTAGAATGTGTGTTAATAAATTACCATTTGTTGTTCTTTTTCACTGTAAATAAATTGGATCAGTTTTAATCATAAACTGAGACACGAGGGGAGATAATGAACACGCCTTAGATATGCAGTATGGCCTGTGTAGAAATGGTAGAAACTACACACATAGTGACAAGACAGGGTGTGAGAACACAAATGGGTATGAAACAAAATATGAACAGAAACTAAATTACACCCAAATGAAACAGAAGAACAGATCGTCAAGAAATCATTCAATGTAAATATTTAGTTGTCTCTTTTTTAGTCCTTTTTGTTTAGTGTCTTTAAAAAGTTATCTCTGCCTTTGGAGCCTAAAAATAACTGATCTATGTTGTTCTATATATTTTATTACTTCTATTCGATCGTGTAACAGTGTAATATTTGTTGCTGTTTTACTATCCACCAAGTCTGCAGCCAACAACAGTTGCACTCTGTAATAAACATAAACAGCTATTTATATGCAATGTTGAAAACAACATGTTGAGCACTGATAAAAAGGTATACAAGTGCATCGGCCCACTACCATCATCCACTGCTCTGGAGATAATTTTTCCTCTCGTTTTCTATTATTTTGTTGTGCAGTGAGTTTACCATCTGTGACTCCTCATCATCATTTTCCTCTCACCCACCTCCACATTCACACATTATCACTCTTTTCTTCCTCCTCATCCTTGTTCCTTTGTGTTGTGATAACACCCAGAAGTCCCGTGGCTTTGCAATGCTAAATACAGATTGGACTAATCACATGGACATGTGCACACAAGCAGAATCTAGATCACAAGGAGCAGATTTATTTTTATTTATTTGAGGTGTGGCCAGATCCTGCCAACTTGTTGTAGAGGCGGGGAATGTTTTCTGCCCTCCGTCCAACACAAAACACTTTCAGTCCCATGATCAGCGCTATCTGATTCCCTTTATATTAACAGATGTGCCTCACTGTGGTTTCCCTTTAACAGTACCAAACTCATGTGACACATGGTTTAGGGCAGTGTTTCTCAAATGGGGGTACGTGTACACCTAAGAGTACACAGTGGGGCACTACAGGGGCTACTTCATAGAGAGAGGGGAGGGGGGATTTAAAATTTAATTTTGGTTAAAAATGATCATCACATTGAATATTGCAGCTACTCACAAAACATCAAAAAAAAACTTGAATAGAACGCAGAGACGTCAGAAAAAGTAGTAGCTTAAAAGCAGTAGCCGCTACGCGACGATGACACGCGGTACCTAATGGATTGGGGGGCATGCCCCCCAGTGGCGGCTGGCCAATAGAGGGCACTAGGGTGCTTGCCCCACCACTCACAACATTAGTTTGAGTAAGACATAAAAAAAATAAAAAAAACATTAATAATGAATTAAAACACTACAAAACAAATGTATATCTGTATTTAGATAATCAAAATAAATTTTGTATAGATAAGGATGATGAGTAAAGTTGTTTGGTTCATCTGTGTCTGATTGGTAACGTGTTTTCCGCTTTGGGGCGCAGAATCTTTACCCATTCACTCTCGCTAAAAGTTGGGCATGTGCTATAACTCTTCTTCAATACAAGTCTATGGACGGCTCCGGGCGCAGGTAACACTCAACAGAGTTGAATGCAGCAGGTCAGTTACACCACACCACCCTCCCGCCATGGGAGAAGCTGACGTTACAGTCGTCCGTCATAAAGTGACTAATTGATAGGAGAAGCAAAATGAAGAAAGAGAAGTTAAATAATTCTGCTATTTATAGCACTTTTCAGAAATGGCAAAGAAACATGAACAAACTAGGAACAACTAAATGTGATGATTTCCAGTCTTGAATATGTTCATATTTTTTTTTTTTACTAGGTCTTAAATTATATTTTGTCATGTCTTAAATTATGTATGTTCATTTACCACTTACTTTTTCACCCCCTTTAAAAATAAAAATAAAAATTACTTGTTAAACAAACTAACTTTTTTTTAATCTGAAAAATTAAATGAAAATAAAACAAATTAAATTTAAAAAAACTATAATAACCCTGACACTCACTCACTCACTCACTCCATTGTATTTGTTCTTGCTTGTTTATGGGTTCTGTGACAATAACATTTGGTTAGTTTTAAAGCAGTTCTGTGACTGCAGTTTTCCTTACTTTGATTTGAATGTTCAAAGCTGCACAAACCCTGATTTTGGTGTGTGTCTATTTTGAAGTTGTAGCCCCCCTTGGAGAAAAATGCACCACCCGCCACTGATGCCATACCCCCCTCCCCCCCAATCTGTGCTGTTTGGCTCTGTAACATATCTGCATGATTAACATCATTTGGCCATACCAGCCTGTCATTGCCCGATCTCGTTAGATCGTGGAATCTAAACAGGTCTGGGCCTGGATAGTAGTTGCATGGGAGACCACTGAGAATTCCAGGTGCCACAGTGGAGGACAGTCACTCCAGTGGTATCTGTCATTGTGTCCTTGGGCAAGGCACATTGCCTAATATGAATGTAATGTGTCGGAGGGGTCAATGGTGCATTATGGCAGTCTCTCTTCCGCCAGTCTGCCCCAGGGCAGTTGAGGCAACAATAGTAGCTTACCACCACTAAGTGTGGAGTGAAATAATAATGCCTTAATTCTGTAAAGTGCTTTGAGTGTCTATGATAAAGCGCTATATAAAATATAAAATGCATTATTATTATAATTTTTGTGTGGTTTGCTTGTAGTTGGTTTTGGTAAATATTCATAATTTATCTTACATATACCCTTACATTTGTTATTGTCGTAACCCAGTACCCTGGACGCAGGACTTTTAATTCATGATTCATGAATGTTTTTTTTTAAAAAAAAAATACATATTCAATTCCATTGAGAAGAATTAAAAGCCCCTTTTTAATCTACTTTTTTCAAATTTGGTCTGTGAATTATTCTTACCAGTGACTCTTTTCTCTATTGAATCTTTCTTAAAGATAATGTTTGTTTAATTTAGTTGAATTCAGTAATGTTGTGAATGTTACGATTCATTATATTATTGGGGAAATGTTTAGAGAGAACGTATTAGAAGATTAGAGAAGATATTTGTTTTGACCAGCAGAGGGCGCTGGTAACCTAGTGTTTTACTGGGATGCAGCTGTTCTGTGCAGTGAAGAAGAGATGCTATACGCTAGCATAAATAGCTAATAGAAAAACCTGACTTTTACAGATATTCATATAATATTACAGATATTCTTTCGGTGCTAAAGGTGTAAGGAATCATAATAGAAGGCGGCCAGAAAGAGAGTAATAGGCAATTCCGCCCCCCGCCTGCGCTTCTGGACATCCCTGAGAACATGAACTGAAAATACAAGGA
This sequence comes from Gouania willdenowi, assembly GCF_900634775.1. NCBI lineage: Eukaryota > Metazoa > Chordata > Actinopteri > Blenniiformes > Gobiesocidae > Gouania > Gouania willdenowi. The sequence goes on along the minus strand of NC_041047.1, from coordinate 42,674,791 downwards.
TCAGTATTGATCCCACATCAGGAGCAAAATAACCGTAAATGATAAAAACTATAAAATTAAATCTCATCGAGAGGCACTGAATTATGTTTTTATTCCACTTATTTACAAAATAAGATTCTTTAAAAAGTGTGTTATCATGCATTCATTCCATCATTTTGCTCTGTAGGTGTTTTTTTTTCACAGAATTCTGAGCAAAATGTGGCAGTCAGACAAGTTTGAGAACCACTGGTTTAGGGCTTTCAAATACAGGAGAGTGAGGCTCCCATCAGATACCAAATATACAGAGGAGCAACTGTTCATTTCTGTTCTTGTGTTAAACTGTTTAAAAATGTAAAGCCTTTAAATTATGAACATCTAAAGGCCAAGCAGCAATAAGTATCAAAGTGTGGTGTATCAGGTAACTGTCAGGCTCACCTTAAAACTCCCTCCATCATCATCTTACTGGAAAGTAAAAGGATTTTCACAATAATGTTCATTCTGTTGCCCGAAAAGTATTTTCTTCCCAAATAATAATAATAATAATAATAATAATAATAATAATAATAGCCAACGAGGTGAACACTAACAAATGAAAAATTTTACATGTGAAAGCAAGTTCACATCAACAATTGAAAACAACTAAAACCACTCGTCGATTGACTGATGGACGTTTGTGATTACGGCCATACATTAAATATGCAGAAAAATAGGACATTGAAGAAGGCGAATCTCATTTGGTTTCCTGTTTCTCTGACATCTTTGAGCTTGATTTGATGTTTCAGCTCTAATCCACAAAGCTTTTCCAATTCTTCGGAATTTATCCAAGCTCGCAGAATCAACGTGACCTGAACATGTGGAAACCTGCAAACACTTTCCTTTTATACTCATTATTCGAGTAATGATAAGCTTATTAAGAACAATTGTATTATTATTCTAAATCTCAAGTCTTATCACTTCTTTATGTTTTTGAGGAGCTTTTATTTTATATATGTATTTTAATTTTTGTCAATGTTATTGTTGATGCTCACGTTAACACCATGTGACTTGAAGTTAATCAAAGTAGCTCCAACTATGAATTTGGTTCTAATGGTAAATGGTAAATGGACTTGATTTTATATAGCGCTTTATCACCACACTGAAGCAGTCTCAAAGCGCTTTACATACCAGCTCATTCACCCAATCACTCTCACATTCACACAACAGTGGGACAGGACTGCCATGCAAGGCGCTAGTCGACCACTGGGAGCAACTTAGGGTTCAGTGTCTTGCCCAAGGACACTTTGACACATAGTCAGGTACTGGGATCTCACCCCCAACCTCTCGATCAGAAGACGACCCACTACCACCTGAGCCACGGTCGCCTCAAGTGAATTTGATTTACAACTGGCTTTGCTCTTTATAATTTCTGTATAATAAAAAGCTATTGATGTATACATCGGTCGATACATAGATCTATGTATAAATATCACCCAGGTTTCTGTCCCATATTAGAATGACAGACTGTCATTTAAAGCACTGCTTGTGCAATGTTCCTTCTGCAAAAAAAGCCTGGGATATTAGGGCTATTTAATCTAATTTCAAAGTTCAAATTAAGAGTGTGTTCCTATAATGAAGTAAGACAGCTTAATAAAAAAACAAACAATACAGAATACTTAACCATTCAGAAGTAAATTTAAAAAATGCATTACATGGATTTAAATATTTGTATATGGTAAAATAATGTATCTTAAATATGCCAGGTTATGCTATACATTAAGAGAGATCACACATGCTTTAATTTAAAATGTGTTCCCCATGGGTGAAAAATAACAAAACATTTATGACTTTGCAACATCTACATTTCCTGAAAAACAGCAAATCTAGTCTACAATGTAAAATGAGACAGGAGGACAGCACCAGGACAGTTTGCAGGAAAAATGTGAGAAAAACAAAGCCTACATGATGTACTTTGAGGTAATGTAGTCCTTACAATCACATTAAAATGGATTGTACAGCTAGAAGTATCCATCTGATAACATTGTTTTTGTCTTATGGCTTCATTTGATCACTGTTTCTAAATGGCTGATATCTGCTTTCTTTTCTCACTGTGAGACGACTCTGCCGTGCCATAAATCAAGGCTTTTAGCAGCTTCAGCTTCCATCTAATGTGTCTTTGTCAGAAAGCATTATAGCAATTTTCACAGGATTTAGAGAAACTTACTCCCTTCAGACACAAATTTGATTCGATTCCTCTTGACATCATATTGATCACATCAAGTGTGAGTGATAAAGATGGTAATAATTCCCTATTATCAGGAACTATGCTCCTTGATAGTGGCTTTAATAGAAAGTCACTCTTTATGTCTTCTTTTACACTTCATGAAAAATTATTTACTGTTGTAGGTTCCTTTGCTGGAAATGCTAAGCACAGATTTTTGTGTTCAGATGTATTGTAGCCATTGTCTGTCTGTGCATTGTTAGCATTTTCACTCAAAGTAAACGATGGCTTTTTTCACGTTTTTTTTTTTTTTTTTTTTTTTAATTTGGTAACTTGGGTCAGACGATGCTATCTGTAGCAGCGCTTCGAGCCCCATATCCTCTAAAACCAATCGTGGTTGACAGTGTACTACAATCGTTTATACCAGGGATCTGCAACCTTTACTTTCAAAGGAGCCATTTTGCCTCATCTCACCTGGATTAAAGTCCTCCTGGAGCCGGAAAAAAAAAACCTTCTCAATGAAGACAATACAGTGAATGAAATTCTATACAGTTAAAATGACATAGAATAATGTTTGATTTCATGATTTGATTTATATTAATCATGTAAATGGCAACTTAAAAACAGATTAAAATAAAAAATAATTAACATCAAGAAATAACAACTAGTATCTTGCATCTTCAAATTCTTACACATCTCAGTTTACATGAACACAATGTTATATAAAGAAGATTATTTTTAGTTCATGTATTTAAAGGGCTACAAAAAGTAACTTGAAGTTTGATAACACATGATCATGTGATCAACACATGCTAATTTCTCATTTCTTGCCACACATAAAACATGCATATTTAACCTGCACATTGGTGGTTAAATTAATCTGTCCCCACACAATTAAAATCTCTATTTTCTTCCAGAATAGTGTTTTTGTTGGTTTACTTATTTACCAGGGATTTAAAACTCAAGGTTAGCCACAGGTGCAGGAAAGTTGATGGTCTGTAGATGTTGCAGGAAGTGAAGTAGGAAGGTGCTGAGTCATTGCACAATGTGATTTATTTTTAGGTTAACAAATTGTTATATCTTGATTTTATTTGTCATTAATCAATAATAGTCTCTTTAGGAAAATAACTCTTTATTGCAATAGGTTTTTTTTAAAGCTATAGGGAGCCATTGCAAAAGAGTCAAAGAGCCACATGAGGCTCCAGAGCCACAGGTTGCAGACCCCTGGTTTATACAGTGAGTTTGTTCATTTGTCAGTCATTGACATTAGGGATGCACGGAAATGAAAATTTGAGGCCGAAGCCGAATAAAATATAAACGCTTGGCCGAACACCTAATATTGAATGCGGTTGTTAAGTTTTTCACTATTTTTTTAAATAGTGCATAAATAGCCTAGAATACATTTTTAGACATGTTTTTTTTTAAGAAAGTAAAGGTTTATTGAATATTGACATTTTTTAAATATTCCAGTAGTCTTTGCTTTTCATAAAAAGCACAACAAAGTTTTTCATTTACATTAGCCCTTCAAATAAAACAAAACATGCATCCAAAAAAAAAGCTAAAGTGCATTAAAGGGGAGGTATGATGAAACAAATCACTTTATAATGGTTTTGATACAGTGATATACATCTCTTTACCCTCATTCAGAGGATCAAAGTTGAAAAAGTTATGTTTCCTCCCTCCCTTGTTATTCCACATTTTGTAAAAACAAAGTCAGCTCCAAACGGAAGAGTTGGATTTTGCCCACATTGGTAGGCAGATGTGGGGTGGGGGCGGCTCCTGTATTATGGGTCACCGGGTGCCGAGGGGTTAATGGGGGCTGCTCCTTTGGCTCATCTGGATGCCTCGGCCTGGTTCCCTGGGGTGCACCTTCATCAAGTGTGTTGCTGGCATGATGGGCTGGGTCAGGCTCCCTCCAGGGCCTGCTGGGAAAGATCTGATGGGTTGGTGTGTGGCGTGTGCTGCATTTGAAGGGTAGGGTGCCGGGACGAGGTGCTGCTGGGCCTCCTATGTGCAGGAACTTCCTTTGCAGTCGCACAGGGCGTGCGTACGGAGGAGCGGCCTTTACTTTCCGGCCTGGCTGGGCCCACCATCCCCTGTGGGCAGAGTTCCCCCAGGGGGCATAGATGCGACCGCTCAGGAGCTGGCATCGGTTTGGTGTTGCGCCGCGCTGCCTTGGGCAGGGTTGGGGCTGGCGGTTTGGGCCCTGTGGTCTTCCGGGCTGTGTTAGTGCTGGGTGAATGTCTGGTGTGGGGGCTTGGGTGGTGGTGGGGGCGGTTGTACTGGTGTAGTTGGCGCAGGGTAGAGGTTAGATTGGGCCCAAAAAAATCCATTCCTACCCGACCCGACCCATTAACGTAAAATTGTAGGCAAAACCGATGTAAATTATTATTTTATTGAACGTATTGCAGCCGGTAGATACATGGGGGGAGAGAGGGGGGGCATGCACACACGCACCGCAGCTCTGCCAATTAAGGTATTGTAATGACGTGACTCCAGCCGTTATCACAGTTTTACAGGCTTTAATGAAGGTCGTAGTAACACCCCAAAAATAAACAAGCAAACACACAAAGAACCGTCTTACACCGTCATACACTCACACTGCCGTGGGAACAGAATTGTTCACTCTTTTCCTCGCTTATGCTTATCTTTCCCCAGCCTCCCAGCCAATCAACACTCAGAACACATGTATACAAAGACACACATTGGCAGAGAAAGCTGCACGTAACCATGACGCCTCCTGGGCCATGGGAAATCTTAACATTAGTTAACCAGTGAATACACACAAGTGGAACATAACTAGAACATAGAACCCAGTCCATTACAGCATGCAGACCAGACCGGGCAGCCCGTGCGTGGATCGCAGACCTGACTGAAGCACTCAATCTTATTTGTACCATACGCTCCAGCAGCAAGTGAGGAATGAGCAAAATCAGCAAATAATATTCAGTGAATCAAAACGCAACAAAACGCAATACAACGCCGTCAATATCCTGTCCCACTACGAGCAGAAATCACTTTAGAAATGATACCACAACAATATAGAACTTTTTTTTGTGTTGATTAAAAAATAATATTAATGTAGTAGAGATTAAAAAAAAGTGAAAAATGAAGCCCGAGCCCGGCCCAGTCCGACAGCTGAGTGGGAAAATGAGGCCCGACCCCTGCCCGAACTCAGGTAAGGCTCGAGCTTGGACCAAAAATCTAAACTCTAGCGTAGGGTAGCGGCAACTTGTTGGAGGTGCTTTGATGTACTTGCTTGTTTGTAGCTGGTGGTTGGGTGGTTGGTAATGCTGTCTCTCATTGATGGTGGGCGCTGCTTTCCTGCGGATGGTGTTGTGTTGTGGGGCTGTGTGGGTCTGTGTTATTCCTGGTGTGGGCATAGGCGTGTTCTTTGCGGTGTTGCTCCTTGTGTCGGTGGACTGGTCTGGGCTGGTCTGCAGCAATGATCAACCTGTGGTCCACTCGGGTGTGTGTTTGGCACCCTGTTGTTGTGCTTGGGGGGTGGGGGTGCCATTGTGCGCTGTGGGGCCGGTGTTGTTTTGGGTGTGCCGCGGGTGTGAGTTTCCGGCAGTGTTGCTCGGGGTAGCGTGGTCCCTCAGGCTGGTGCTGTCTGCGGGGGGCACTATTGCTGTATGCAGGCCATCAAAGTCTATGGCCAACCTAATGCATCAAAAGCAAAGGTGAGGGGCATCTCTGTGTGTGTGTGTGTAGCTTGATTAACTCCCTGATTAGACCAGAATCATCTCTTTATGGAAGCACAAACACAAACACAAACATCACAGCAGTTGAACACGTCTGTATGGAACTGTCAATCATTGCTCATGGAAGGCTGAATGAGCAGGCAACACAAGCCCTTCCTTCCATCTTTTATAGGAGGGGCGGAGCCAACAGTTCCAACTCGTGATGCACGATTGTTCTATGACATCACAGAATCTTGTTTTCAGCCAAGTTTCAACCCATAGAGGGCAGTAACTTTTACATTTTACAACAAAATATGCCAAATGAAAATACTTTGACTGAAATGTTAAGTGTTGCACTAAGATCAGTCAACAGCACTACACACTACACACTCCACACACACACATGCACGCACACTATGGGGGGTGGATCCATTCTAAATTAATGCGCACCAGTCAATCAAACGTGTACCCTGCGCCTGCAAAGACGTCTGCGATCTAACCAATGTCTGACACTACATCCACATTTTCTAAAGACTTTGAATGGGCACACGGGCATAATGCGCAAGTCACGTCTGCATGTGTATTTGATATGCCTTAACACGTTAACACTTTTGCAGATGCCACACCATTGCCACACTTTAAAGTGTATGCATACATACGCCACACCTGGGTGACACCTAAAAAACAAATATATTAGTCACACGTAGAAGCAGATATGGCGTGAGTGAAGCTACAGTGGTCAGGCGTGCTTCACTATTGAGCACTGTCTGCGTGACTTGTAAACACTTATAAGAAATTGCTAGGTGGATCCATTCTTTTTTATGGATCCACCCCCCATACCCAACACTCACACAAGCTTACGAACCTGCACATGCCTGGATGCCTAAGCGCCGAGCAATTTTTTCTAAGTGTTTACATGTCACTCAGACGGTACTCGATAACTACTTTAATTAGGTAAGTTTAGTGCAAGTTAGGCAAGTAGGTACACGTGCAATTGACTGGTGCACATTAATTTAGAATGAATCCAGCCTCCCCCCCACATATACACACACACATGCACATTTTTATTCATTAGTTTTTGTAATCATCATTTATTCCTCTCTTATTTTATTTTACTCAAGTTGTCTTTGTGATTAGTTAGCATTAGTTTAGGGAGCATAGTGCTTCAGTAGTTATTCATTGCATTATTTAACTGATAATAAATGGTTACTCTTAATTTTTTGTGTGTGATTAATGTTATCAATGCTGAAACCTTTGAAGAGCGGATTGTGAAAATAATTCCATACCCTACTTTATTTTGAGTTTATAACTTTAATCTTTAAGGAATTGCTTTCCTTTCCAAAAGGAAGGCTCTGGTATTTTAACATCATAATGAATTTAAACCATGAATAAATACATTCCCCTGACCCCCTACACGTGTATGTATACACTCAAAAAAGGCAAACTGGTGGGCTGTTACATTTACTAAAGTGTAACATGTATAATTAAAGCTATAATTTTATGTTTCCAAGATGAACATGATAAAATCATGATGAATGCATGAAATCTGACAACTAATTGAATTTATTAGATTCATTCATGTTCGCATAAAGTGAGGCAATTGCGTCCTTATGGTGGGCGGGAAAAGCAAAGCGCATATTGAACGAGAAGACCTTGCTATCGCGATACTTTACAAGGAAACATGGGAAGACGACCTCCTTTGCTGTGCACATGGAATTGGTAAGTAGAAATCTATTGTCATCCATCTTAATGCAAACGAAATACTATGCAGAAATAGCAGTAGTCCATCATTTTCAGCGATATATAGTCAAAATTATAGTTTGTTTTTAAAAATATTAACAGTCGACCATCTGACAAGGATCTAGACTGAGGCTAAAGTGGTTGCATGTGCGACAGTTTTTTTTTTTTTTTTTTTTAATTTTGTGTTTCTTTCATTTTGTCTCTGTTTTGTCCACTGACAGTACAATTTAAAAAAAAAAGGCGCATCTGTGCGAGTGATCGAGAAGCTACTGAAGTTTATCAGATGTGCTTTGCACTGGAGGGTGCACCCTCTCATCGCGCTGCTTACAGCAACACCTGCAGGAAACGGGTCTTTGCTCAAGTGCAAGCAGGTAAACCTTACTTACGCTTACTTTAAAATCTGGCCTAAAAACTTGATTTTATTTTCCGGGACGACGCAAAACATACATTTAAATTGTCACGGATGCACGATAATTCTTGGGCCGAGTTATCTGCTAATAATGCGAACGATTGTTTTCTTCTGTATTCTACGCGTCCTTAGATCTAAGTCGAAAGTGCGGATGTCAAACTACAAACCAGTTTTTAAATCATGTTGATAGGCCAAATAGAAGTGGAGTTATGAGGGAAAATGTGCGTGTTTTTTTGTGACATTTTCTTGAGATGTCCGTGCAGGAAGACCGCTGCAGAGCGCGTCTAAAACGAAAGCGAAAGTGTTGTGCAGCAAGAAGGCCATTGTCCAATCATAATGTCCACATATAGCGGGAATTTTGTTTTCAAGCGACAGGTAAACAGAGACAGAGAAAGAGAGGGTGAGTTGAGAGATTTGAGAAAATAGTGATTATTACTGTGATTTGACTGTTTAGTTAGTGTGTCGTGAGTGATATTAGAGTGTAGTGTAGTGTCTAGGTTATTAGTTTATTGTTTTATATCAACACAATGAGGCAGAAATAATTTGCCTTTCCCTGTATTTGTGAATCATACTTTTTTGTAAATAGTTGTACAAAATCACCTGAGACCAGGGATTAAAGTTTTCCGTCAGGGTGACGGAATTCCGTCAAATTAAAATTATGAGACGGAAAAATTATTATTATTATTATTACAACAATATTATTATTACGATTACACCGCATAAGAAGAGGAAGAAGACTCTTCTTCCTCTTCTTATGCGGTGTAATCGTTATTATTGTCCGGCCGGAAACGACGCTCAGTGAAGGACGGTCCGCCCGGACAATGTCAGGGCGGAAATCGGGAGAAAATCGAGAGAATGATGGCCCCGGGAGATTTTCGGGAGGTACACTGAAATTCGGGAGTCTCCCGGGAAAATCGGAAGGGTTGGCAAGTATTTATGGATATGGTTGGGCCATGGATAAAGATCAGTTTATAAGGTAAGTTAAAAAATGTTCTGCTTTTCATGTTGGCATTTTGTCGTTCTGCAGTAAGCTAGCCTAGGCTAGCGGCAGTATAACCAGTTGAAATGTATAATCTTCAGTGTAGCAGTAGACATTTCGCTATTCTACCTTATGGTTTACGGTAGATTATTGCGGGGCGCGTTTCTCTTTGTTGTTTGGATTCAGCATGCTAAGTTCGTAAAACCTTCCCAGGTAACTTGACTGAGCCTAATGACAGCATGGAGTCGTTGTTTGCTGAAGAGGGTACTGACACTGGTCAAATTGACGGGAAGATAAAAAACAAATGGAGATGGGCTTGGTTAGACGAAGCGGGGGATGTGTGTATGTGTGTTATTTGTCATAAAAAAATCCCGTATGGTGGCAATGGCAAGAAAGTGTTAGCACCTGATGCCCCTGCTGCCTCCAAGGCCCCTGCTGCCTCCTCCAGGGCCCCTGATGCCCCTGCTGCCTCCACACTGAAAAAAATGTTCAGTTGAATGAACTTAATTTTATTAATTTTAGCAGTTGCACGAAACAAATTTGTCTAAATCCAGATGTATTTTTTAAATTAATTCAACTCAATGTTTTTAATGTATTTCAGATAAATTAAATATGTAGTTTTAGCTCAATTAGTTTAAGCTTTTCCAACTCAAATGTCCAACTAAAATTATGTTCAGTGAACTAAAATAAATTATGTTCCCTTAACTACTTTTAATAATTTGTTTTTGTAGATTCAGGTCAATTAAATTATTTAATTTAAACATAATAAAATTTTATTCAATCTACTTAAAAATGTTAAGAATATTGTCTTTACTTTGATTCAATAAAGCAGGCCAAATGTAATCAATTATTTTGTATTTATTACATGAAATGTATATGCATCAACATTTCCACATTAACCAGCCATTGCAGGCACACTGAATTAAATGCTCACTGCATGAACATACAATGCAGCACATAACCTTTTGAATATATAAAAAAGAAAGTATCAGTTTTCATACCAAACATGAACTTAGACCACAATGGAGGACAGTAGACACTATATTGTGATTCTGTCATGACCCAAAAATGCCACAAAAAGAGCAATAAGTAAGCATAACTAAGTATAAATAAAATTTAAAAAAAAAGCTGGATTAACACAAAAAAAAAGAGACAAAAGAAATTCTAAATTGACCAGACTGTATAGTCTCACTCAAATATAAATGAACGACAACAAGCTTCTACTTAGTTTCTTCAGTGTAATAAAAGAACAGGCTCCTTTGTTCTTTTCTTCCGGTCTCTTTTGAGCTGTTTGCAATCCTTCAGTACAGGACATAATGCATCTTTAATAACAAAATTAACAATCCGGGTGTGTGGCTGTCCAACAGAAAGGGTTTTCTTTGATCTGTTCCTCTGAAATGAACATGCTCTTACTGATTTAGTTGTTTCTAAACTGAAACATATTCTGGATATGTATAAGTGAACGTTCCCTTAATGGGGGTCAACACCAAACTTTTTAAACAGATGCTAGGACTAGTTTGCAAATGTTCTCATGGGCATATTTGTGTTTAACATCATGTTCAACAATTAGATGTATTGGACCTCAACATGTGTTATTTCACAACCAAATTAAAAGACAGTCCTGCAATATTTGTTGTTAACATTGAACATTATAAGAGGATCCTGTCCTCTCACATCCGAATAACAGTCCAGGAATATTTATTTTTAACATCCAACATTTAGCGATGCATTTGACTTCAGAGTGAATGTTCTCTTGACCCCCCGACCCAAAAAACATGTACTGTGCATTACATGTAGAGTGTGGCTTTAGCACTCCTACAGTCCTCCAGCAATCATTTTGTTCCGTAGTCCAAGAACTCTGGGTGACAGCTTTCCCCTTTCCATCTGCATCAGTACCTTCTGGATGAACTCGTAGTAGTATCTTAGCTCTTTTGGGTAAGTCATGTTTAGAGCATAAATGACTCCAAGCATCATTGCGCAGGCTTGAGCTTCAGATCCAATGTTGTCTAGAAGAATTTCTCCCTCAACATGAATGCCAATGTCATCAAAATGTCTCGGCCGTCCTCCCTCCTTGTTGATGACATAAATGCCCATAGGAGATTTCTTTATGTCTTTCAGGATGTCATCTCCTTCGATGTCCTGTATATTTTGAGAAAAAGTAAACAAAAGAAAACATTTATTATTACTGGGCATAAATAAAAGGCTTTACATTTGTCAGGAAAAGTTTCTCTTTGATTTAACTATTGCGCAGTTGGCCTTATGTTACCTATATTAGGTTGTGCTTTTACCTTTATTGTCAGTGACCCACACAAAGCATAATATAAATAGATTTATTTGTTTCCTATACACTGCTATTTAGTTGTGGTATAGTATCTTACCCAAAAGATGGCGCTATTATCTGACTGAGGCTTTGGCACATACATGCCGTTATTACTGCCAGTGAAGCCGCCTCCCCTTATACAATTACTGCGTTAGGCTGACTTCACACCAGTGAGCAAGATCGGTAACTAAACTTGGCAAAAATGTAGTAGAAAGAGCGAAACAGCTGAACAGAAACTGCATGTTTCCTACACTGCCCTGAAACAGTGTAATTCTGTAAAACAGACTGAAATATTTTCTTTAATGTCATTGTAAGGTTATGACGAACCTTCAAAAAAAAAAACTTGAAGCATAGGAAATGGTCAAAAGTAAGGATTTTCACATACACATGCTTCCAACCTAACATAGGTGTATATACTTACTACTACGAATAATGATAACACTAAAGTTCAATGGGATGAGCCATTTTTTTTAAATTAAATAAAATTAATTTCCTTGGTTTACTTTTAGCAAACAGGTATAGCCAAGTATGCGGTCTAATCTTTATTTACTGCGCAGTTGCTGCTTTAAGTTTGTTGAACACACATCATCTGGCACTGGTCCCTCAGAGATTAAATTCTGTTGTTCAGCTCTGTGCCTTTAGCTACAGCTGCCACTGTCGTGCTGTTGACGTTTAATGTAGTTGAGATAATAGTTATATATAATAATATAATATTATATAATATATATTATATAATATATATTATATTATAGCTATAATATAATATAATAATAGCTAAAAGACATGTGAGGACACAAGACAGACATGACAGACAAATGCAAAAACAATACCTCACCATATACTCCTTTATCAGATGAGCATCATCTTCTCCAAGGTATATGCAAAGTCCCTTGAGGACTGCTTCTCTTCTCAGATTGATGTCACTTGTCTCCTGAATGAAAAGATTAGGCTGAAATTATTAAAATTCTTCTTGATGCATCTATACCTCCAGATAATGTACAGTGTACACGTTACATATTCACAACCCATGTTGGCTTAAAAAAATAAATACATAATACATAAGTAAAAGTAATGAGCAAACTCTATAGATTTTGTAAGGCAAGGCAAGGCAAGGTTATTTATATAGCACATTTCAACAACAAAGCAATTCAAAGTGCTTTTTGTACCAAAGGTTAAACGTTTGTAAGCAGACAAACTAAAAATATTCTATACATGTAGAAGGCTAATTAAAATATGTACAGTACTTCAGTACTTAATTATTTTACCCTCTCAGCCAGGAAAAGCAAAATAGTAAGTTAATGTGAGCTTGATGAGCTGACATAACATGTGAAGGCTGTCGCCAAACGGGTCCGTTTATAACGTGATTTATAGTGTTAGCGTTACTAACCTGTTGTGATGCTCTCATAACGTTGCGGGGGATTACCCCCCCTCCCCTCCTCACCCCCGTAATACAACATGACTTAACTTGCTCCGGTTTATCATCTGTGCCTATTTCATTTAGGTTGAGGTAGTCGCGTGTCGAAGCTTCCAAACAGGAGGACAGGTCCAGACAAACTTCCAGACAGGATCATGACAGTGCACGTTAATGTTCTCTACCAAAATAAAAGCACCGAGACATTACGAGCTAACTTTATGAATACCCCATCGAAATGCAACAGAAACGCAATGTTCGCACATTTCTAACAAATATTACACATACGTTTTTCTCTTTTCAGATAGTAAATGAATGAAGAAAAAAAAAAAAAAAAAAAAAAAAAAAGATAGTAAATGGCTACATCCTGTATGTGCGTTTCTTCTAAATGGCCACATGATATCGCTGAATTAACTATTTGTGAGGGAGCAAATCAACCTCATAAAAGGAATTACTTAATAAAGTTTTGTTTCTAGAAATACCAAAGTGGACGGCATAATTTTAATATCGCTAAACAGTAAGGAGTAACTCAATAACCGGGCAGGCTTAAAATTCAAACTAGTGGGAAACATAATTGCTAAGCCTATAATCTTATTTAGCTGCGTAAATGAAAAACAATTAAAATAAGACAAACTCCAACCTTTAGTGAGCCATTAATTTGATACTGACATTAAACTAATGGAGTTTTTTATGTTAGTTTAGAGAAGAGTTGCTAACATGCAGCCGTGTACAGCCAAAGCTAGCTGCTATAACCTTGACAATGTTAATACAAATAATAATTGTGTTTATGAATTACTTTTTACAGACACTTTTTTAAATTAGAGATATAACCATAAGCAACAATAATTATAAACTGCTTACTTACCGAGAAATGAGAAAACTCTGGTGCTGAAAATTAAATTCCTCGTGGTGGAGAAAGTCCCTGCCAGAAGATAGTAAAATGGCGGTATTTTCTTGCACATGCGCAGACAGGGCAGTATGCAGGCCTTTTGATTGTACACAATATTTTTAGGTTAACTGTACACAATTAAAATCAACTCATTTGAAACAGGGACAGTATTTTTGAATGTATTAAAAAAAGATAAGTAGGATTTAATTAGATGATTAAATTGATTAAAACAAGCAAGATAAACTTATGAAAGAAATACTAGGGGTCAAAATCAGTTTTTTCAGTGCAGGGTGCTTGCTGCCTCCTCCAGGGCCCCTGATGCCCCTGCTGCCTCCAGGGCCCCTGCTGCCTCCTCCAGGGGCCCTGATGCCCCTGCTGCCTTCTCCAAGGCCCCTGCTGCCTCCTCCAGGGCCCCCGATGCCCCTGCTGCCTCCTCCAGGGCTCCTGGGCCTTCCACTGCCTCTACTTCCAATAGAAAGTCAAGCCAAAAAAAACGAGGGTCAGGTGTAGCCATGCTTGAGACATTTGGCTTTGTGGCTAAAAAGAAAAAGTGACTTCTGAAGTTTTGCCATGTTTGCAGCTGTTTCTGGTCCAAAATAAAATGTTTGCTGTAGTCTGTTTTTGTGAGGTTTAAATAAAATGTGCACTGGAATCCTATGTGGACAATTATTTCTTAAATAAGCTTGGTAAAACCTTTGAAACCTAAATGGTTTGACCATATTCTTAAGGGCCTTTTTGAGACCAATTTAAATTAGTACGATAAAACTATGATGATTGTTGATGATTGTCATTCTGTTTTATAGGTGTGTGCAGGTGCCTATGTGGCAGCCGCTTGAGTCGAAAAAGCACTTTGGATGTAGTGGGCTACTGTTAAATCACTATATAATGCATACCATGTGGGTTGGGCTTGCCAATTTCTTTTCTGTCAAATCATTTTTTTCACTTTAATCCCTGCCTGAGACATTGCTTCCATTTCACTGTAAATAGCTATATATAACCGTTTTTTGATTCATCTGTTTATAAGTTTTTGAAATATATAGTTTAGATTTGCTATATAGATTGCAAGCAATAAAAATGATTCGTTAAAAATGTTTGACTTTTATAGTAAAAAAAACTAACTTTTTCCCACTCAAATTTTAGTTTTCATAGTGGTTTTAGATCCACTGTGTAATACAGTATGCCGTATTAAAGAAAATACTTCAGTCATATTTGGGAGGTTCTCCTGAAAAAAATGATACCAAACATGCAAGGTTTATGGATTTCCATATATGAAATATAAAGATATGTATATAATATAATATATATATAAAGATAAAATCAAACACAATGAAAAAACAGCAAAAACGTCTTAGACCCCAGAGGGTTAATGTATCTGCAAAACTAACCCAGCGACTAAAAAGTACTCAGAAAATGCAAATGATAGAGATATAGCATGTCCATGTTGAACGAAATTTAGATGGAGCAAAAATAATCGAAATGCTGTGGTCTAGGTAAATGGCAAAGTTGCTCTAGTCTACAAAACACACGTAAAGGGAAATCCACACAGTTGTACAAAAGCAAAAAGAGGCCAATTAGTGATAAGTACTATTCATTAAATGAATACAGCACAGGCAATGAGTAAATTGTGGACATGGACTGTTTTGTCTCTGAACAGTGCAAAAAAAAATAAAAAAATAAAATTCATATGTTAGATTCTGTCAGCTATAACTTTTCTTTTAAAGGGAATTCGACTTTGCTCAAGGAAATGTAAACGAGTAAAGAAACTTAATTATTAATTAATCTAGTGTGTAAAAGTCTGTCTATAAAAAATGAGATGCAATAATGAGTAAATTTCCTCTTAATTTCTTGGAAACAGAATATCATATTTGAAAATATTTGATAACATGACTCAAAGCACAAGAAAAGCCATTTCATATTACAATGATACAAAACATTCAGAAACGGTGCTAGAAATATCAGTCACGAGAGCACTTTTATCATAATCATGTTATTTATGGCTCATTTACGTTTGAAATGCATACGGATACACATGAGACTTTTCTGTCTTGTTACCATGAAAACACTAATATCATTTTTAAAAGGTTATGTTTTGAACTCATGTCTGTTTATTGATCAATTCCTAGTCTGTCTGTGAGCTGTAGATCCACGTCTGTCAGTGATTACATGCTTTTTTTCATGGGCATTAATTGATATAATTATTAATTGTTCTCTCAATTTATTACAGCAACTTCTGACCGCAAGAGTGTCCTGTCTGACCACGCCTGTATCTGCCATTCAACTGCATAAGTGCCTGCTCGAAAAATTCGTCGACCTGAAACAGTGAATTTCTTTAGGTGAGGAGATGTGGAACTGTAAGGAGTGTAACGTATCTCTATCCGGTAGATTTGAGCTACTAAAACATATGAGACTACAGCACCGTCATAGTCAACATTACTTTGTGGGACATCTCAGAATGGTGACGTTAAAAAGACACATACATTTATAAGGTGTGGTAACCTTCAGAGGGAGAGAGAAGAGAGAGAGAACAGATGAGGGATTGATGAGCGATAATGCATAATAGATGAGTCTTTTGTCCTTATTGCTATTAAAATTCAGATGTACTCTTTTCTTTTTCCATATTCTTTACACAGTCTGTTGTGTAATGGCTGCTCCGGTGAAGCTCAGAATTATACTAGGAGACAACAATTCCCAGAGATTGATTCTTCCAGATGGGATTCCAGAGTCTGTCAATGAACTCGCACAGCAAATTAAGAGACAGTGTGGAATAGAAGGGGTTTTCAGGCTTCAATTCATGGATGCAGAATTTGCGAATGAATTCAGCAACTTGCTGTCAATATCGGATGTCCAGGACAAAGGTACCATTAAGGTCATCTATATTTCATATGCCCAACCTGGTGGCTCCACACCCCCTCCCTCCGCACCACCTCCTTCCTTAGCTTCTTCGTCGTCCTGCTCTCCAAATGACTCCTCCGTTTCATCTGGTAGCTCTTTTGATACAGACATACTATCTTCTCCCGAGTCCACCTCCTCAAGATCGACTGCATTGCCAGTGGTCTTCCAGGTTCCCAGGTTCTCCTATGATGCTGAGCTACAGCTGGACAGGGCCAATGCTGCTTTCAAAGCAACCGGAACTTTGTTCAATCCTGATGTGAAACTAAAATCTGCCATTCTTAATGGCTTAACTGAAAAGATCATTCAGTACAAAGTGTACCTCTCTGACTCAGAGTTTGACGACGTGGCAAAAGCTCTTATATCAAAGCATCCATGTTTGAAAGAGCCAGGTTCTGTCTCTGGATATGGCGGCTGGAAGGCAAGCTTGAAATATAAACTCGCTAACTACAGAACAAAGCTCAGGGGGCTTGGGTGCCGTGAAGTTACATCGAATTCCCTAAAACAAAAGCCTGAAGGCAAAGTCAGTCCTGCCTATGGTGTTAAGAGGCCAAAAAAAGCAGAAGTAAATTATTGCCCAGCCTATCCAACTGATGAAACAGCAGAGACGCTAGAAGTGATTAGAGTGGCCCTCCTGTCAGAAATACAGAAAAGAAACAATGATGACAAGGTGGCGAGGATGATGGACAAGACCTTCGCACTCAGAAGGGAAGAGGTAGTACGAGAGGCACCCATGATTGCAGATTTCAAAACAAGATGGCCGCTCTCTTCCATGTGCGTGAGGTAAGAATGAATGTTTGACGGAATAAACTGATACTAATTTAATACACAGTGCTACATTAGAGAAATGCAAAACTCCTTAAGAGTTATTGGTGTTTTTGTTGCATTTTTGTAGCCTTTTAATGCTTTTTGCTGCGTTCTCATTTTCACTTGTGTCTCATTTGTCTTTGTTGCTTTTTCATATAAATTTTGGATGCTTTTTTGTTGCTCCTTTGTCGCCTGTTTTGCTGCATTTTCATCCTCATTTACGTCTCTTTTTTGTCGCTATTTTGCCACTTTTTTTGATGAAGCTTTTAGATTTGGGTCAAATCAAACTGGAGAACATGTGCTTAGTTAAAGTAGGGGTTACGATTTAACTGAAAGCCTGACCATTGTGGAAATGGCTAATGTTATAAAAGTAAAGGACATGCTCAAATCAATTCCTGTACACTTTCATAAATTTAACTGAAGAGGGTAGATTTACAGGAAAGAAGCTTCAGTTTGAAATTGTACAAATAATCTTTTATGAAAAGGCCAGACTATTCATGACGGGTTCACAATCCTTTGGAGAACCACTGTATTCACTACTACTCTAATCTCTAAATGGCTTCAAAGTTGTGACTTCCTGTGAAACTAGTTAAAAGTTGTCTAAACTTTGTAAAACCTTCTCTGCTAGAAGGTTGAGATGGTTTTCCTAACGTTTGTTCTTTTTGTTTTGCATTTCCTCTATGATCTGAATACTTAGACGGACAACATTGACGTCAGACGAGAATGCGTCTTCAAAGGTCTTTGTGTCTACTTGAATGAAGATCCGGAGAAGCTGGTTATGGAATACACGGTATGTTTATCTTTTATGTTTGCTGAGATTTTGATCATTTGGTATGAATGGGGTTTCCTCTGGGTTCCAATCAGCTGTAAAATTTGGAAAGATAAGGTCTTAAAAACCTCTTTGAAATCTACCTACTTGCCAACTGCATTGCATTTCTAAACAAATCACTTAACTTACAAATTGATACCTGCACATGAGAAAAATGTATTAGGCCAACTGGCATGATCGTTGTATCATTGCTCAAAATGTATTTTGTAATCCTACATTGACACACCCCGTCTCTCGTAATCTTGTAAGTAAGTACATAAGTGCTTTATTTTTCATTGTACAACAAAATTGTGTCCAGGTGTTAGTCCTGAGCCGCTGCGCCTCCACTGTGGGCCGGTATGTTTTTGGAGGTATGGAAACCCTGGTTGGCTGTCTTCAGTCTCCTCTCAAATGGTGCACTGCCTCCTGGGTTTGGTCTTATTTCACAATTTCACAGCGTGGTGTCCTGCACTGGTCAGCTTCTCCTCCTGCAGTTCCCTCCTCTCCACAACAGTCTTTCATCATCTTCTGGGAAGAGCTTAGCAGTTCATCTGTTTTTTTCCCCAGGGAACATCCATTAGCCAGAACAATAGTTGGGATAGAAGGCTTGTGTGGCTTTGCTGTGAGTCTCGCCTGGATACCTTCTCATTTGCCCCTTCCTTGTTTCCTGTAACACCTCTTGTGATGCCTCCACTGTGGGGGCTCTTGGTGCCTCTTCAGTTTTTCAGAAGAAATGTGTAGGTCTCAAATGTCTTTAGCTCAGAGGGAGTTAGCTGCTTGTTAAAATTTAAAGAAGCTACATAGTTTATACATAGTAATAAGCTTTTTTTATTCTTTAACTCCTTCTGTCTCTTCCTTCCAATCACTTAACTTCATGTCACAGAGACATGAAGTTAAAGAGATCCATGTCTGGACGGCTAATGAAGGAGCTTTGTTAATGTTTTTGTTTTGTTTTTTGTCAGACGGCTGACGAAAACATTGGAACGGCCATGGCAGAGACTCTTTGTCATGCGACATGAAGGAGCACAGCCTGGTGATGACCCTGAGGATGTTGGAATCATTCTGGAGGGGGTGGAAGTACTCGATGGGTTGGTAAATGTGCCTTTTGCTGTGTGGCAATGTTGCTTGCTCTTGTGTATGCTCTAAACTTGAGCTACCCTCCAGAGCTAAAATATACCTTTGAAGCATTGCTGAAGATCATAATGGAACTAGATGGAAACAGACTATCCAGGAAGATACAAGTTCTCAAAACATTGCTTTGCCGTTAGTCAAGGCGCTCCGATGACGGTTAAATGTGAAGGAGTCCCTGACAGATTGTCAAAACCTCTTAACCCCGCATTAACCGAGTGCATTTTCTCCAGTTCAGTTTTACCCAAATCTAAAACCTTCTCGACATGAGTTCATTGACTTTAGGCCTCATTTGAAAGCTACAAAATGTATCAAAACAAATCTTTTTCCTCGCGTTGTTGCTGTGTCTGTCACTTTTTAAAACTTTTTTAAACCCTTTTTTTGTTGCATTCCTTTCACTTGTGATGGGAATGGTCTGTTTTTGACACATTTCTGTCACTTTTTCATTGCTTTTTTGTTGCATTTTCATATTTTTGTCACAATTTTGTTGCTGTTATGAGCTTTTAGATTTGGGTAATGCCAAACTGAAGACAATGTGCTTGGTTCAGGTGGGGGTTAAGTACTTTTATTTTTCTTAGTTACATTTGAACTGGTTTTATTCTGTAAATCCCCTAAATGTGGTATGAACATGTTCTTCTGTTAACCTGTGTTTCAGTAAGTTCAACAGCACATACAGGTGCAAAAACTGTTGCATTATTGTTTATTTGGAGGAAAAAAAGTTTTATGGCAGCATCTACATGTTATGTTTTTTTCTTTCATAGCACTAGGTGCTATAATTCATTCTCTTGGCACTTGGCACAAAAAAATGTTTGTTCTGTGGCAAGCAACTGTTCGTGTAAAACTTTGCACTTTTGAAAAAATGCATTTTTATGGCAATATCTACTATTTGTCTTTTCTTTCTACCCATGACACCAAGCAGTCTGTAGTCTTTGTTGATACTATTCACTGCAAACCTTTAAGTGTTTACACTTGAATTGCATTCTTTAAATTACCTTAATTAAATCATGGAAAGTATTTCCATGTGATTTAATGGCTTTTTTTCAGCATTAACCATTTCTGTTGGGCTAACTTATTTTACTTGGGTTGGATCAACTTAAGATAGTTTTGTAATTTCACTACTGTCAAATTAGTGGATCTAATACTATTATATTTAGTCAGTTCTAGCCCTAAGAACCAAGTTAAATCAACCCTAAGGAATTAATTGATCCAACACATCTAAATTAAGTAGGTCCCAAACCTAGAAAATAAGTTAAATCAACCCTAATATATAGTGTTGAACCAAGTCAAGTGCATCAAGTTGGACTAACAAAATTGCTTAATGCTGAAAGAAAGCCATTTAATTATGTGGAAATACTTTCCATGATTTTTTTATGTTCATTCAAAGAGTTGTTTTTTTGATCCTCCCACTGTTGTTCTGTGGCATAAAGAAGAAGTATTTCCAGTTTTCCCAATGGAGAGACCAAAATGGAGACATTAATATTACTTTGGACACATGGTAGCTATTGGACTATTTGCACTACTTGTGTGACTCAGACTAAGACCTGTGACTTTGAGACGTTTGAGACATTTATCTGAATGTTATCGTTGAATTTATTAATAATATTGTAATTCATTGTTATTCTTTACATTTTTGTGTTTCTGATTTTTCTTCCTGTTGCTTGTTTGTTTGTGTTTAATGTTCTTTTGTAAAAAAAAAAAAAAAAGGTATTAAAAAAAGAAAATTAAAAATGGAAAAAAGGCATATTCTTCAAGGCTTTATTCAGGAAGTGATAAAGTGGAATGCTCCATCGTGTTTTAAACATTGAAGTGGTTCTGCTCCTGTTTAAAATAGCTTATAGAAATCAAAGAGGAGCAGCATATCCATGGGTCACAGTATGAAGACTCTGGCTGTTCTTTAGTGCATAATTCAGTGACGTGAACAAAGGCTGCTCTTTGATGTGACAGCTTGAGAAGAAGATGGTTCTGACTGAATATCAGTCTTCAGACGCGGCTCTTTCCTGTGATCCAGGCATTGGTAGAAGTGAAGGAAACTCATACTTTGTGTATCTAGGTTAATGGTAAAATGGTAAATGGACTTGATTTATATAGCCACACTGAAGCAGTCTCAAAGCACTTTACATATCAGCTCATTCACCCAATCACTCTCACATTCACACACCAATGGGACAGGACTGCCATGCAAGGCGCTAGTCGACCACTGGGAGCAACTTAGGGTTCAGTGTCTTGCCCAAGGACACTTCGACACATAGTCAGGTACTGGGATCGAACCCCCAACCTCTCGATCAGAAGACGACCCTCTACCACCTGAGCCACGGTCGCCCTAGGTGGTCAAATACACTTTTGATCAGAAGAGGCAGTGTGGGAGGGGCTTACTGTTATTCAGTTTGGGATCTAAATTTTAATTTACCTTGATGTTTATCTCAGGAATGATTGATTTCTTTTTTTTTTTCTCTTGTCTGCACATGCTGTCAAAGGCCAACACTACAAGAAGTATAATCATTATGAGACAGCAATGCATGTTTTGTTATTGCAATAAAGTAAATTGATTTATTTTATTGCTTAATTGTGACCATCACCAGCCCTCCCTAAGGAAGGTTAAGAAATCTTTTATTATAGGGAGGATATAAAAAGGGAGAGTAGTGTTACACCTAAGTGGAGAGGGAGGGGAGGGGGAGGGGAAAGGGAGCAGGGAGGAGAGACTCAAGGTAGGAAATAGAAAGGGTGGGGAAGAATAGATTGTTTTACAGTGAGGGTGAGATGTGAAGTTGTAGAATATATTGTGCTTATTATATTGTGTAATCAAGCCAGTATAGTGACAGGTGTGAAGCTTAGCTATAATGGTGGTGGCTGTGGACAGGGGGAATGAGTGAGTGGTAGTACCTAAAGCAGGTATTTGGGATTAACGTGTCTAAAGTTAAGCCCAGTATGAGTTTTATCCCACATCCCAAGGTGTGCCAGTGCATCGTATACCAGTATATGTGCAAAAAACCGCTACCGCAAACTCAGGAACTGCCCCGGGCCCACAGATGCAGCCAGGCCAGCAGAGAGAGTGGGGGCCAGGGAGCCCCAGGCCACCTCCCCACGGCCGAGCAACCCCCCAGACGCCCCCAAGATCCCAGGCTGAGAGGCAGCCACCACCCCCCACACACACCTCCGAGGAAGCCCCAAGCAGCCGAGCACCCAGCGCATCCCGCCACCGACCCCAACCCCTAACCCCAAGGCCCCCAGCCCCCCCCACCCACCCACACCCAAGCACCCAACCCCCAGTGTTGTGCTCGTTACTGAAAAAAAGTAACTAGTTACGTTACTAGTTACTTCATTAACAAAGTAACTCAGTTACTATTTTGATTACTTACACCAAAAAGTAATGCGTTACTGGAAAAAGTAACTTTTGAGTTACTTAGAATCAAAGAATGTATTATTTATTTTGGGTCATTTGTGTCCATACAGCTTCATATTAGTGCTGTAATAATATAATAATCCACTGTTGATCAACTGCTATAAAACAACCATAAATGTTGTGCATATAAAGCACAAAACAGCTGCTCTAAAATTAAAACAGTAATTTTTCAGCCTTAGCACAGTAATGTAAAGTAAGCTGTGCATATTCCAGGTGCAAATTCTGCTGTTGAAAATGCTTATGAAAATAAATGTGGAAAAAGAATTTCACAGCATTTTTCTCAGCTACACAATGCTAAACATATCAGGCTAACGAGTTGCTGTTAGCAGTGACTCAGCAGCAGTGACAGGCAACAACATACTGTGCAATAGTTTGGCTGACCTGTCCCTGGATAACAGTCACAGTTCATTAAAATCCAGTCGCAGCGTTAGCTTAGCTTCACTGATGCATCTTTTGGAGACAAAAATAATGTGCGTATATCCACTCTGAGAAGCTCGTCCTGCTCTCGCATTGACTCGCCATGATTGGCGCACGTGATGTAAACAGAAACACGCTGACAATGCTTCTTCTTCAACTGTTTTACTGTGTTTGGCACGGCATCCCGCAAAAAAATGTAGCGCCACTGTAAACAGGAAGTACACTGCAGCTAGCAAAGTAACGGACAAACGCACCGTATTGTAACGGTAACAGCGTTATTTCTTTAGAAAAATATTGCGTTACGGTACTAGTTATTGTCAAAAGTCACACTGCCAATCCCCGAGGGGAGGGCCCAGAGAGCCCCCGCCTGAGACCCCAGCAGCGGAGCCAAGGCCCACGCCCAGCAGACGGCCAGAGCCGCGCCGAACAGGCAGCCAGCGGGTACTCGCCGGCGGGCCCAGAGCCAGCAGGGACCAGACCCCAGGCCAGAAGGACCCGGAATGGAAGCAGCACCAAGAGCAGCGCCCCCAGGGACAGCGACCACGCCCATAGTCGCCGAGGGCACCAAGGGGATGATTGATTTCCATCCCTATTGCATGAACATCTGCCTTTTTAAATATACTTCTGCTGTTTTACACCAATTAATGTTGCTCACTAAAGAGCAATGTGGTGCTCTGTAGTTTAATTTCAGAACCATCCCAACATTACCCACAGCTTCTATGTCAAACTTATACATGACAGCTGTTAAAAAATAAAAACAAAACCCTTCATGTATGTTACATTCTTTTCAATATTTCTATTCTTTGTTCAGCTGCCTTGATTCAGTTGTCATAGGTCCACCTCTTAATGATCCAAGGCATGCTGTAAGCTCAGCTGGAGGTGGAGACAAACAAGACTGAGCAAATGAATCACAGCTGTGGCCGGGTGATTAATTAGCTCGTCCTTATATTTTCAGAGATGGGAGTGTGGAGCAGAGCAGGAGGATTCTACTGTAAGGACAGTATTAACAATGACACAGCTGTGGTGGGCTGGAAAGAAAAAACAACCTGACACACTGATCTTGGTCCAGTGCATGTGTGTCAACAAGAACCCTTTCCTGAGGTTGAGTTTTATAGAACACATCATATGTTCTTACAAAACAAAACGCAATCAAGAGTTTAAATGAGTTCTTTTTAAAGTCTATGATCAATATCTGTAATCAAACTTTTTCACGACAACCGGAAGTAGCGCCTCCTGGTGCCGAGTAACTTCCTGTTATTGTGGGTCTAAGGGAAAATGGCTCTTATTTTTTCACCAGCGTTGCTCAACTTGACAGTTTTTTTGTTTGCTGATGCAAAGGCAATCTCAATGGAGAATACCCGAACAAATAAACTTGATAAGGGGTATAAGTTCTTCCATGACGATAAGAAAAGAAGTGGCTTTGTGAACTAACCACTATCTACAACATCTGAAGTATAAACATTGTAATAAAGAAACCTAATTTAGTCTGCTAAAATATTTGGAATGTTTAAAGAGAGGCATGTTATAAACTTTTAAATTATATTTTAACATTCTGGTATGTGTTTGTCTTATTTACCTGTGGGTGGATGTGCCGTAGCAGCTTCTACCTGGCTAGCTTTCTGAGAGAGGACAAGCTGCCGTTTATGAGCCCTCTCGAAGGCAGACTTCCTCTTCGGTGGTGCGATAAAATTATTCCAGGGAAAGAGAGATGGAGCAGCTCCACTTTTAAAGCGGCTGATGGTGGATCCGCTGACAAAATCCATCTGAGTGAAGTGCCGGCTGCATACGAAAGTGCTCCCGGGTTCTATACAGATTCTGGACCCTCATTTTTTTTGGTTTAGTTTTGTGCATTTCTGTTGTAATTTTGTGTATTTTTTGTCTAAATATTTAGTTTTGTGTTTTTTGAGTCATTTTCATGTTTGTTGTTGTTTGGTGTATTTTTCTGTAATGTATGTTTTTTAGGGTCATTTTGTGTGTTTTTTGAGCATTCTTGTATATTTTTGTGCATTTCTGCAGGAATATCTGCCATCACAATTTCCCCACTCTCAGATTGTGAACACACAGCCTTTTGACAAGCAGCTCGACCAACCAATAGTAATGCTTAAAACGGTGATTGCCCTGTTAATAGAAAGATCTCTGATTGACTGAAGTCAAGCATCACGCTTCTGTACTTCTAAAGCTCATTTACAGAGCCAGGAGAGATTCACTGTCCACTCAGAACACTTTGGATTACAATATGTTCAAAGATGATTCTGGATTTTTAACCAAATAACACCAAAAATAACTTACATACTGCAGCTTTAAGAAGGCTGAGTGAACATTATTTCTGGTTGAATTCCAACTCAACCAAGCACTGTCTCAAAGTATGTCTCGAATTATGTGAGAGAAAGAAAAATGAAACAAGATCACTCAGAGAGTCAAACCTCCTCCAAGGTCCAAAAGTTATCTTTTCCAGATATCATCAGTTTTCTGGATTAGTGACCCTGATCATGGTATCATGATCATTCACACTTTAAAGTGTAACTGAACCCCCAGGACTTTGCTGACCTGCCACTAGGGGTCATTTTCTTTTAAATGCCTTGATTATGGGCGGGGCTCCTGGAGCAGTTAAGACACGCCCAGTCTATACTATAAAATCTCCGAAGAACAAGCTATGCTATGCTATGCTATGCTAACTACCTACATTTCAACTGAACTAGAGCTGAGAATCCACATTCACAGAGGTAAGTGGTGCTGAATGGTAGGAGGATTTTTACTGCTCGACTTGCTATAATAGGATACTCTCTCATCACATCTTTGCACCAGAACTGGGAAAGGCTTACCTCTGTGAATTTCTTTTTGAGCATGTGGTCTCAGGATAGTTCCACAAGCTGACATTCTTCGCTGCTAGGCAACGTGACGCTTTCCATGTTTATTCCAAATGGGTCACGCATTCAGTTGTTTGTTAGAAACATGGTTTATCCACAGGGAGATCTTCTTTTTGAAAGCATTAATATTATCACGTTGTTCAAGAACGTTGTATCCCATTCCTTGCACAAACACATTTAACGTGTTTAACGTGCAAGCCACCCCTTACTATTAAAAATGTCAGCAAGAGGAGAATTGCTTTGGCTAAGAAATTCTGCAATTTCAGCTCGTAGTTCATAGAAACGGGACAAAACTTTTCCCCTGGAAAGCCAGCGCACCTCAGCATGATACAACACAGAGAAGATGCCAAGCCTTTGAAAATAGGGCAAAGTGTGAGAAATAAGAATCTATTGGAAAAACTTTCTTCATGCATGCAGTTCATGGTGAGTATTCACCAACAGCGTCCATTATATCCAAGAGACAGCTGTAAGCTTGGACATTTCAGTCGTGATTTGGAAAAGTTGTGCTGGTCAAAGGCTCACTGTCAGAATGCCTGGGCAGAGAAAAGCACGTAAAGAGAGGAGTGTAACAAAAAGGACTGACGTGTTTCCCCAGAAACAAGAAAGAAAGTGTCAGGAGACTGAAATTCTGCTGCTCACGACAAGGAGAGTTTATGTCAGAGGAAACCTGAGAAGGAGAGTAAAGGAACTATGAGAAGACAGGGCGGAAAAAGAACAAAGCCCAGAATGTTCCCCCAAGCTTTTCACTGCAGATGCAAAAGAAGTGAAAGGAAGCAGTGATGATAAAGACGGCAGCATCCAACCAACGCATTTTACCAACATTAAAGTCTAGAATTAATCTCCAGCTCTTTGGCCAAAGCCTGAAAGGATAGCTTTCTTAAATGACTTACAGTTTTAAACCTGAAAATGTATTTACTTCTCTTAGAACATTTGGTAGAAAAAGGTAGAAATCTTAGCCAGGATTCTTGGATTCAATTTAAGTCCCGGTAGTAGTTGATTACATGTTATGTATAATCAAAGTTTAAAGTGTGTCTCTTCATTTATCCTTCAGAGTTTCTGGAGACGTCAGAAATATCTAAAGTTCAAAACAAATGGTAGAACTTTTAGAAGGCTCCCTCTTCTTGTTTTTATTTTTTTATTTTTTACCTTTTATACCATCTGTATTGTTCAACTTTGCTGTCTTGTCGCTTATCAGGAGTTAGAGTGGCACCAGTCTGTTTACTCCCACTGCCAAGGAAGTTTCAGGGTCAGCCATTAATATGCTTAAAGGTGGTTTAGCTTCAGGTGAAGAATATTGAAAAAAGCAATGGGGACGAGTCAGAGCCAAAGACAAACAAATCAGTGCTTTCTGTCACACAGTTTATAAATGAATTACAACTTTTGGTCTAACGTTTAATGTTGGCTGAAAACAGATCCATGTTATTAATAAAGCTAACAGTAATATTTACTCAAAGTAGGTTACCTATATTTACCAACACTGAGGCTGTTTTTGAAATTACATACTAATATACTACTCATACTTCTTTTTTTAGCCTTGCCTGCACATGCTGTCGAAGGTGAACTTTGTATGTTGATAATGTGCAATCTTTTCACGGCAGCTATGCATGTTTTATTATTTGTTAAGTACATTCATTTTTTTTTGCATAATTGTGACCATCACCAGCCCTCCCAAGGAAAGGTAAGAGACACTTTATTAAAGGGAGAATTTAAACGGAGAAGGCAGTGTTACACTGCAAGCAGCCTCACCGGCACCCACCGTAGCCAGTGCCACCCGCCAAAACCAGCCCAGCCAATGAATTGTCAGTCTCTATTCTTGCGTTTCATTAGCAGACTGGTACTTTTTGCACTTTAAAATTTTTGCTTGGCCACAGTTGTAAATTAGAACTGTGAATTCTGCCCTTGCCTAGTTAAAAGAAGGCTAAATAATTCTATATGACAAACAGGGAAACATTTTCCCATTTATATTATTGTGTAATTTACTATTTTTTTTTAAATGTTCTTATTGAATTGAAAAGATCATATTCAGAGTGTGTATGTAAGTATGTAAAGTAAAATAAAAGTATGCTTATTTATTATTAACTGCATTTTTGTTAAAGTTGGCAAGTGATTTTTTTTGTTTCATATCGTTATTGTGAGCCCATTATCGTCTCATCTTGTGAACTTTGTATATTTTTCCATGTCTACAATTCTGACGGTCCAATTATTTTACAACAAAATTGTAGAGTTTGAACTAATAGCCGAGCTTAATTTGGGTCGGATCCTGCCGGAGCAAGATTGACTAAGCTTGTCTTTGTGGAAATCGCGGAAAAGAGCAGCAGCACAGCAGCAGTTAGTGTAGCAAGTAGCAGCACCTGTAGTGATGATGCTAATGCAGGAGCAACAGATGCAGGACATGGAAGGAGAACTATCCAGGGGAGATGAGAAGGACTCAGGGACAGAGAGAAGAGAAGGAGACAACAGTCCAAGTTCTGCTATGGACTTTGAGACCAAGTTTGGTCAGAGGCTCAGTTCAATGAGCTGCTACTCTTGGCTTATGAAAGACAAGGCAGGCCTTGGCTGGGTAGCAGGAGGAAGGGGCTGCTGCCTTGGCTTGACAGACAGTACATTTTTCAACTTTAAGCGACCTAGTCCCTCAAATCACGCAAGTCGCGTAGCTCGACGTCACGTCATTTACATTGATTTTGAATGTAACTAGTCGCTTTAGTCATGTTTGGTGTGAACGCACATTTATGGGTGTAAAAGTTTGTAAATATTTAGTATCTGTGGGTTTCTGTGTTCTGAAAGTTTGGTGACCTTTGTGATGAGTGCCTAAATTACATTTTGCACTGTCCTTGGTGCTGAAACATGACAGATTTGACATCTGTCACTGAGAGTGAGAGACGGGTGCACTCTGTAAAGGGTGATTATCGGTGCATCTTTAAGGCTGATTCATCATTCTTTAATTTAACATTTAGGTGAATTGGTTGTATGTGTTCACGTGACATTATTGGACCATTTAGTTAGCAAAAGGCTAGGGCTGCAGCTAAAGATTATTTTTATAGTTGAGTATTCTATCAATTATTCTGGCGATTAATTGAGTAATCGGATACATTTTGTTTTTTTTTCATTAAATTACTTTAACTAATAGAAGTCAGTTAAATGAACAACCAATTCAATTCCTCTTAAGATAAACATTTTTATTGGGAGACGTAATATAATTGCACTGGTAGCTGCTGCTTTAAAGAAAAACAAGAGTGCATTTGGATTGGATTGAAAATGGCAATCATCTTCTGGAATCCTTCATCCTCCATCATAGACATGGGCACATGTCTGTGACAATCATGTTCAGAATGCTGTCTGTAAACAACTTGCACAGTTGAACATGATAAGTAGTAGCGTATAATTATTTGTTATTTATTCATTGATTACTAGGCCTAAATTAATGGCTAATGTACATACTATGGTGTGATCTACAACTGATGACCCTACTCTCTGCAGTACAATAAAAATGAACAAAAACAATATATTGTCGTTAATATGATATACCTAAACAAGTAAAAAACAGCCAAAGGGGGGTATTTCACAGGTTTGCACCACGGACTGTGTTACCATGCAGAGCTGCCAAGCGTCACGATTTGAGAGTGACAGTCACGCAATTTGACGCATTCTCACACCACACGCCACACTTCAGATTTCTCACACTTATATTTCCCTTTTAAATACTCTATTTATCTTATTCATGATAATGAACTTTGGTCCTCATGGCTTGCCGTAGTTCAAGTAACTCTGATTGAGTGACTGGGATAACTAATCCCAGACCAATCCATATCTCCTTGTGCCTAAATCTAACCAACCAGGGCAGGCATTACACAATAATAAACCAATCAGAAGCAACGTAAGGCGGGTCTTGCCGAGCCGTCTCTAACTAGTAACTTTCACACACAGCACGCGTCGAGTTGTCGACATGCTTTCAGAAAGAAAGAAAGTTTTTAGAGGACAGACGTCATCTGAGACGATCTGTAATTTTGTTCACTGTTTATATTGCTGTGTGTGTGTGTGTGTTATAGTGTTAGTTTACTCGTGATGCTTGGCAGCTCTGCTCACATGTGTGTATATGTCTGTGCTAGACATTAACTTAAATGAATTAAAACTCTTATTCAGCTACTACCAGTGTTATGAACGCTGGTAGTAGCTGAATTGCACTTGTAGGTTATATCAGCATAAATACATAGAAAATGAAACAAATCTATGTCTAATCTAATGTTCATTTGAACTGTTCTTATTTGATTATTTTTGCATGTAATAGTGTATTTCTATGGACCTTGAGTCTGCTGCTAAGACATTCATTCAATCAAAAAACACTTGATGTTTTAAATGTTTTTTACATTAGCTTTTTAATGACCTCCTTTCTGTTGCAGACAAGGAGAGCTGAGGTAAAGGTAGCACTGCCTTGGGCCACAACGTTTTAAGAGGGAGCCCCCTGCCTCTGTCATCAAGGCATCAAATTCTGTGACAAACACCTACAACATGAGACATGTCCCCAGCTAAATGATGGAGAGTTGGTTGAAATTAAATATTGACAAATACATGTTTTTTGTCCAAATTCTTATTACAGTTTTCATTTCTAATTTCTGGTTGACTAACATTAGGAGGCCACAGTGCAGGGAGAGCCGCTGGCATTTTCCGCCGGAACGCATCATGTCACAAAAGTCTCACTCTTGTCATTTTCTGAAACTTGGCAGCCCTGATATGGTAACTAAGGTGTTTTCTCTTTGATGAAATGGCCGTTCCAGTTAGAACCCATCTTAACGGAGCCAGACTCTCATGTAAAACCTGGACTTAATCCTAAACTGGGTTTGATGAAATACTCATCAGATCTGGCTCGGGAGTCATTGACAGACCGGTCCACCAGACAGACAGCCGGCAACACAAGTTTCATGTACCTTGATGAAAAAACTGCATTTAATGTTGCTTTAGACCATAATTATATAGTAATCATTAACTTGAACCCTTAAGTAACCTATAATAAAATAATTACAGCAGTATAGTGATTTCACAGCATGTAGTGATTTTAATGCAAACAGGTCATTGATACAATAAAATTTGACTGACCCACCACCCCAACCAAGCTCCAGTATCCCTTATATTTTAAGATAAGTGTACAGAAAATCTAGAATAGCCACTCGTAATTTGATGTTGCAAAGCGTTCACTTTAAGAATACGATACTCTTGCGTGCTACTTCCGGTTCCGGGTTCATGACGTCACTGTGTCGCAGTTTGTTTGGGTTTAAAAAGGAAAGTCAATATTAAAAACGTTTTTTGTACTGCTAAAAGTTATTTAAGTTAATATTTCATGGTTATTTACTTCCTAGTCTGTCTCCATGACTGTGGGCGGTGGCTGTGCTGACGCCCATTAGCCGATCGTATCACAAACTACTGCTTCTTCAGACAGAGGAATGTCAATTTTTTGTTAGCGGATGGGTCCACAACACGGCTCCACTATGATTATCGTTTGTTCTGCGCAAGGGTGAGTGTTTCTTCTTATATTATTATGTGTGTTAAGTTGCTAGCAGCTATAATGTAAACACACATATACACACACCCACACACGGCTGATGCGCGTGCGTGTGAGAGTGTCGGGATGCACATGCTGAACGCATGCAGAGCCATTTAGAGAGAGTTGCGACTTTGATGTTGCAAAACGTTTATTTCTCGTGGTACTTCCGGGTCTCTTTTTTTTTTTTATCTCTCAACAACCTGTGATGGGGTGGGTGTGTGAGAGATAACCTACGGAGGTGATGGAGGTAGCCACACAAACACACACACACACACACACACACACACACACACACACACACACACGCACACACACACACACACACACACACACACGCACACACAGCATTTATAATAACAATATACATACAAAATGAGTAAAATAAAACAAAAAACTAAACAATATTTATACAAAAAGTACATAAAACAAAATGCACAAAAATATACAAAAGGGCTCCAAAAAACACAAAATGACTCCAAAAAATAATAACAAAATAATGAAAATGACAAAATACACAAAGCTAAATATTTATACAAAAATACACAAAATGACAGCAGAAATGCACAAAACTACACTAAAAAACATACAAAACTACACTAAATAACTCCAAAATCACACTACAATGGCAACAAAAAACAATAATTATACAAAAAAATGCACAAAAAGACAACAGAAAGATACAAAAATACACATGACTCCAAAAAACATACATTACGGAAAAATACACCAAACAAAAAAAAATTTAAATTTGTAAAAAAAAACAAACACATTTATCATGTGCATGTCCCATAGAATTAAACCAGGGGAATCGCACACACTTTTTTACTTTGCACCCGCAAACAAACCCCTTTATAACACTACAGTGTACTGAGTATGTACACCAAAGTTTAGATCGGGCCCAAAAAATCCAGTCTGACCCGACCCGGGCCCGCGGACATAAAGCCTGACTCATTAACTTAAATTGTAGACCCGAGCCCGAAGCAAACCCGACGTAAAATATTACTTTATTGAACGTATTGCAGACAGTAGATTATTAGCGCGGTGCCTCGTACAGCGAGGGGGGGAGAAAGGGGGGCGCGCACACACTCACCGCAGAGCAAAAGGGATTAATAATAATGATGTGACTCAAGTTGATATCACAGTTTTACAGGCTTTAATGAAGGTCGTAGTAACACGCCAAAAATAAACAATCAAACACACAAAGAAACG
The DNA here is from genome assembly GCF_900634775.1 of Gouania willdenowi. Classification (NCBI taxonomy): domain Eukaryota; kingdom Metazoa; phylum Chordata; class Actinopteri; order Blenniiformes; family Gobiesocidae; genus Gouania; species Gouania willdenowi. Next base: position 42,642,123 of record NC_041047.1, on the reverse strand, counting down.
TCTTACACCGTCATACACTACCGTGGGAACAGATTTGTTCACTCTTTTCCCCGCTTACGCCCGCTCTTTCCCCAGCCTCCCAGTCAATCAACACTCAGAACACATGTAAACAAAGACACACATTGCCAGAGAAAGCTGCACGTAACCATGATGCCTTCTCGGCCATGGAAAATCTCAGCGTCTCAAAACACGTGACTGGTGTTCCGGGACCTGATGATTTACAAATTAAGCACTGACTATAAGTGACTCAACATGCAAGTGAAGCCCATTACAAAAATGTTTATTTTGACTAGATGTTTAGACAGTCTCAGAGAATGTAGTTAAAAGGATACTTATCATAACATTAAATTCAGTAAATACATTTCTGAATCATAAGTGATTTAAAAAGCTTTCTATAACTAGTGTTCTTCTGTGCCTGTTAACAGAGCAACAAATAGAAGCTTCAGCTATCCAGAACAGTGTAATTATTTTGGAATCCTAATCCCATCTGACAAATGTAATTAGAAACGGCCGTACCGTCAGCTCACCCGTGACATTGCATTACCCTTTTCAAAGCTGCAGGCCGAGAACCTAGTTGACACTTAAAGACCTTCTGCTGAGCATTCACCACCTCTCCTCTGTTTATCCACAAAAACATTGTCTCATACTCTGCTTAATTCAACTCTTACTGCAGCCAGACACAGAACAGCAGCCTCTTAATTCACTGCATTACGACTGGAGTTTGTTCATTCAATTCAATGAAGTTTTCTATCATTTTATATTAGATCACTCTTGTTTTGTGATGTTTAGCTTGGTTGTGCAAAGTCATGATAGATATAGATTCTTCCCAGATTACTGAATATTCCAGCACATCTTCACCATGAGTTTGCAGAAAGTCCCTGTGCTGTGGAAGACATCCTGCCCGGTTCCTGTTCCAAAGACGCCACGTCCCAGCGGCTCTAAGGATTACAGACCGGTTGCGTTGACCTCCCTCATCATGAAGACCCTGGAGAGACTTATCCTGGTGCAGCTCCGACCATCTATCAGACGTTGTGGGGAATAAATTGGATTCTCTTACAGTGGTGACAGAGAGGAGGAGCCTGTCCAAAGTGAAATCCATCTTGGTCAATGAGTCCCACCCACTCCATGATGTGCTGGTCAGTCACAGAAGCACCTTCAGCACCAGGCTGATCCAGCCACGGTGCTCCACAGAACGCCACAGGAAATCATTTCTGCCTGTGGCGATCAAACTGTGTAATTCATCACTGTAACCTCACAGCTTGATTGTTGTAAATATCTAAATGCTATTTGTATTATTTTAAGTATTATTTTTGTAAATATATGTATCATATTTGTATTATTATTAATATTAGTATTATTTATTCTACTTTATTTTCTGCTACTGTAATGTGTGTGTACCTGATCCCTATTTTTAACAGTCTTTTCCTTAATTATACACTTATTTATTGTTTATTCTTTCTTTCATCTTTGTTAATGTTTTTATTCTTTTATTTGTGTTTCTTTCTGTGGCTGTAACACAAGCAATTTCCCCCTGGGATTAATAAAGGAATTCTGAGTCAGATTCGCTTAGACTTCCTCAGAAAGAAACTTCTTTAACATCTGGAATTGATTTTATTTTTATTTTTATTTAGAGAGAAACAACCTCAGAGCTAAAGCTAACCTCAGAAAAGTAAAAGGTTCCTTTAACAGAACCAGAATCAAGGCTGATTAAATATCTGCCTGAAGCAGCTAAGGCTGGTAGAAAGAGAACATGGTCAAATCTTTGTAAAGCCAGAGATTTTATTATGTTTTCTGTAAGTCAGAAAAAAAAAAAGAAAACTGTTTCTCAAGACTATTCTCCCATGTGCGTAAGTCAGGAAAGATTCTGTCTGCATGCAATTCTCCCCTTCCACTTCAGTCTGTCACTGCGTCTGTCCAAGTTACACTGTGGGTGGAACAGCCCTGATTTACGCCCACCTCACGTAAATCAACACCAAGCGCGTAGTCTGTCAATAAAGGTGGTCTGAAGCCAAGGTGGTGGACTCGGCCATGATGTCATTTCTTTTAGGCTGTCTTGAAATCTCGGGGCATGGAGTTTTCCTTAACGCTTGAAAATTTAATTAAAATCCGTGAAAATGATGCAGCACACTTTTAATTTGAAAGGCCTTTGCTGAAAAACAATGTAACTGGTTGATTTGATCAGAATATTGTAGTGTGATGATCGGCTGCATTTTTCTGTCCAATCCACAGTTAAAATCTCTTTTTTACCCCTCATACTAAACTTTCATGTAGAAAGCCTGACTTCCCACATAATCAAAAGTTTATGTGTCTTTTTAAAGTCATGTGGAAAGCCTGACTTTATCCACTTCTTTACATTCCTGCATTCAGAAATGATCAGCGCACAATAATCGTCATCATGATCTGTCATCAATGTTTCACTTGTTATTTACTCTTGTAGTGTGATCAAACTGTGGCTTTACGTTGGACATAATATAAAAATAGTTGAACATCAGTTTGACCAGTATGGACAGAAGTCTGAGGGCTGTCAGAGTTTGTCGTGCTTGTGTGATTCCAACGCACTTAAATCTGTGAATGAAGGCAGGGCTTACAGTATGTGGTTCATTTATAAACAGAGCACTTCTGTGACATAGCTTGATCAGTCCAGCAATACATTAAAAGAAAAATGACTTTAGATTTCAGTGCAAGATTAAATGATATTAAAGAAAAATGTCCAATATAAAAATGAATATGCCTCATTTTAAAATACCTAACAGGCATGTTAACAAATATAAAAATAAAAGTGCCACAATGCTATAAAGTAAGGCCAGTAATGTGCTTTGAGGAACTGCACTCTAAATGCTGACTCTCCTCATTTAGTTTCACAGATTGAAATGTATGTTTTTCTTGATGAAAAGTATGACAACTTAATTTTGTTGGCATTGCAGGTGCAGAGCATGTAGAGTATGAGCTGCTTATTAAATAAAGTGTGTGAGATCAGCAGATCAGAATCAGCTTTGTTGGCCATGTAATGTATGTTATACACATGAGGAATTTGACTTGGTGAACTGTGCTCTCTCTAACAATGTAAACATTAAATACTAACAATCAACTAGAAAATATATAAACAGTTGTTGAAGACTAATCTGTGCAAAACATAAATAGGATAATAATAATAATAATAATAATAATAATAATAATAATAATAATAATAATAATAATAATAATAATAATAATAATAATAGTACAGTAGTGCAGGTGAACATTTGGTTATGTGGGGGGCAGTGGCTGCCTTTTGGCTTGGTGTCTTGGGGACGTCTGGGGCCGTAGGGCTGCTAGGCCGTAGGGGGGTTGCCTGGGCTCCCTGGCCCCCACTCTTTCTGCTAGCCTGGCTGCATCTTCGGGTCCGGGGCAGCCTTTGGGTTGGTCACAATTATGCAATAAAATAAATTCATTTATTTAATTGCAATAACAAAACATGCATTGCTGTCTAAAAAAGATTGCACTTCTTGTCGTGTTGACCTTTGACAACATGTGCAGACAAAGTAAAAAAAAAGAGAAACACAAACACTTGTGCGGAGCAGACAAACACGCCATCATACATCTGTGTGCAGTGCGCACACACGCTAGCATCAGGCTAGTTAGCAGAGAGGCTAACAATACGTTTGGTCGCTTCCAAACAGAACAAATGTTGTTGGGATTTACCTGCTGTTAAACTCCTTTATTCACAAACGTCTGAGAACTTGGGTCTAACTGTCCACCTCCACTCCTCATCCAACTTGTTCGGCCGACCAAACAACAGACAGAGCTCCTCTTTTTGACACAAGTTCTTCATTGTCATCATGTTCTACTAGTTCTGCAGCTTCAGAGCTTTCTTATCCATTTACACCATAACCAGATCACTACTGATTACTTTCGCAGTGCAACATTGAAAAGGCTCCGGTCTGACGCTGCACCGCTCAGCGTTCTGAACGTTAGGTAATCAATATACCGGTACAGCAGTATAATAAATATGTATATCATGACAAAAATATATACTTGGTATATATTTGGTATGAAACGGTATACCGCCTGCCCCTATAATGATAATAAATATACATATATATCCGAGTCCTGATTGGGAGATAACGTCCGATCGATTCTTAAACTACATGATTGGGTCCAATTTCCGATCACGTGATCGGATCGGGACATCCTTAGTTGAAGGACAACATAACAGGTTTATTTTATAAAGTTGTGTGGTTAAAACAAACAAAAAAAATGTTGTCACCTAGAAATAGTAAGCATATGTTAGGTAAAAATAGACACCCCTACAATTTTTATTTTTTTATTTAACTATTTTATTTTCATATAATAACTCATTTGGTTCTTATGCAATCTCTTTCGAGTTAAATGTAATCCCTACGCCGTCCAGTAGATGGTGCATGTAGCGCACTGATAGAGAGTAGCTGAGGCACCACAGAGGAAGAACAATCCTCACGTGTGAAGTAAATGCAGCAGAACGTATGTGCTTCATACACACACACGTATTCCCTCTGAACCCCAGAGGAGCAACACCAACCACAATGTGTGTAGCCAATCAATAATACAAAAACGATTAGTAACATAATTGATTATGTTGACTACAAAAAATTGCGTCGAAGCATCGTTTAATGTTGTATATTAATGATAAAATCAGGCTGGCGGCCGCTTTCTGCTTCGTTTTTACTGCAGTACAATACATGAAATGCTGAAATCCAAAATGGAGCTTGAAATGTTCAGCACCCTCTTGTAACGAATGTAAAGAATGAGAGAGTAAAGGTGCTCAAATTAAGCAGTGTTATTATTTATGACTAGTACAGTACCCGTCGGAAGTTTGCATTCATGTGGGAGCTTAAATAGAGTTAATTATGACCAAATGAGTATGTGTTTGAAGGTTGGATGTACAAAGAGGTGTACATACTCTGTACTCTGTAGTGTTATAAAGGGGTTTATTTGCGGGTGCAAAATAAAACAGCGTGTGCAATTTCCCTGGTTTAATTCTATGGGACATGAACATGATAAATGTGTTTGTTGTTTTTTGTTACTCACTTTTATATTTTTTTGTTTGGTGTATTTTTCTGTCATGTATGTTTTTTGGAGTCATTATGTGTATTTGCGTATCTTTCTGTTGTGTTTTTGTGCATTTTTTGTATAATTATAGTTTTTTTGCTGTTGTAGTTTGATTCTGGAGTAATTTTGTGTATTTTTGTGCATTTCTGTTGTCATTTTGTGTACTTTTTGTATAAATATTTAGTTTTGTGTATTTTGAGTCATTTTCAGTTGTCTTTTTGTGCATTTTTTGTATAATTGTTTTTGGTTGCAAGTAAAGTGCGAAAGTACTGTATGTATTCATATTGTGGGAGGAGCTTAAGTAGATGTGATTAATTACGGCCAAATGATTGTGTTTGAAGGTTGTATGTAGGGTTGGGCACCGAGAACTGGTTCCGAACGTCCAGTTCCAGAACCGTTCCGAAGATGTTTGCATTTTTGATTCTTTTTTTCGATTAGCCCGCACCAGTTTGTTTCCCCGGCTTGCTCTGTTTGTTTACGCGGGGTTTGTATAAGATGCGTTCAGAACGCGACTTGTGTGTATGTGTGTCTCTCTGGCGTGTGCGTGTGTCTCTCTGGCGTGTGCGTGTCTCTCTCTGGCGTGTGTGTGTGTCTCTGGCGTGCGTGCGCATGTGTGTGTGTCTGTCTCTGGCATGTGTGTGTGAGTCTGGCTACGGTTTCAGTTTGGTCCGCCGGAGCGGAAGGGAGATAGGAGCGAATAACAAAACTCCATTGACATTGTAGCGCCAATCAGAAAAGTAACAAAACTGTGCAAAACAAAACGTGAAGCTCCATACTACATGAGTGAGTAAGTAAATTAAAGTATTATCTACAATTCGGCTGTCTTTTTTTTTAAAAAACAAAAATAATTTTTTACTCGTACAGTGCCCATCGGAAGTATGCATTCATGTGGGCGCATAAGTACAGTTGTCAATTATGGCCAAATGAGTATGTGTTTGAAGGTTGGATGTACAAAGAGGTGTACTGTGTACTCTGTAGTGATATAAAGAGGTTTATTTGTGGTGCAAAGTAAAACAGCTTGTGCAATTTCCCTGGTTTAGTTTTATGGGACATGTGCATGACGAATGTGTTTGTTGTTTTATACTCCTTTTTTTTTTTGTTTGATGTATTTTTCTGTAATGTATGTTTTTGGAGCCATTATGTGTATTTTTGTATCTTTCTGTTGTCTTTTTGTGCATTTTTTGTATATTTTTTTAGTTTTTTGTTGCCATTGTAGTGTGATTCTGGAATCATTTTGTGTATTTTTGTATCTTTTTAGTGTACTTTTGTGCATTGTTGTCATTTTTTTTTTTTTTTTGTATAAGTATTTAGCTTTGTGTATTTTGAGTCATTTTCATATTTTTGTTGTTGTTTGGTGTATTTTTCTGTAATGTATGTTTTTTGAAGTCATTTTGTGTGTTTTTGGAGCCTTTTTGTATGTTTTTATGCATTTCTGTTGTCATTTTGTGTATTGTTTAGTTTTTAGTTTTATTTTACTCATTTATTATATTTTTATTATAAATGTGTGTGTGTGTGTAACTCAATGGAATTTTTCATTTAAATCCTAAAAAGGAAACAATATCACAGTACAATGTGGATGATGACTGCCTGCTGTTAAAATGTTACCGTTATCCAGGGATTTGATGTCCAATCTGAAGAAACGTCTTCAGGTAAGAGAAAGTGAAGCTTTGTTAGTCACTGATTCCACTTACTGCTAAAACTGTACGATGTAATTAGTATCAGGGGGATTGGACTATAAGTGCTGAAGTTATTCCACAAAAAGCTTAATCACCCAGTTTATATCGTAACATCTGTACGGATGTCGTAAAAAAACTGGACCGATTCGTAAACACAAGCGCACCGTTATTAACTGGTCACTGTCGACCGTGACCACACCAAATAAAACACTGTAATTCACCTCTTCGGCCAACACTAACCACCTCCGCCCCTCCTCTCAGTCCTCCTCTTAGTCCCCTGGATCCTCATGTTGCCTTCACTGACTGCCAAAACTGTAGGAATTAGGAACATCTACAGCAAACACAGCCAGTTACATTACTTTAATATAATTCTACTTAGAGTAAGTTCATGATTCCATTTTTTAACAGGTAACTTGTAATTGCACCGGATTACGTTTTTAAAGTAACCCAATCAACCGTGGTGCTTAGGCTGCAAAATCCAATAATGAGTTCAGCAGTAGTAAAAAAAACAAATATAAAAAACATTGGTTTGTGCATTGCCCTGTGATGGACTGGTGCTCTGTGCAGGGTGTTCATTCGCCTAACGGCCGTTGAGAACAGACGGTAGGCACCAACAGACCCCCGTGACCCTGAAAGAAAGGGCAAACGGGTCAGAAAATAGTGCATTGTTCTTTGAATGAAGTAAAAGTAGGTGCATGGAAGAGAGTCACATGACCAATGCTATCACAGTAAATTCTACAATTCTTGGAGTAATTAATTTCCAGCTTGTTAGTGGTGAAAGCTGATTAAAAATGCTTTCAAATGAAGAGTAATTCCATTAGATCAGAGAAAATCATCTGACTGTCAGATTTCAGATGATTACATTTAGCCAGAGTGGACCATCACTGTGGTATTTATTACTGGTATTTCCCGGGACCAGTACAGCTCAAGCTGACCATTCCAAAAAAAGCTTTGGCACCCATATTAATACAGACAAATATTCATATTTTTTATTCAGTCCTATATCCATCTATAAAGTATTTGCAGCTGTAAATACCTTGAGGAGTAGCAACACTGCCACTAATAAATAATGCAACACTTCTAAATGAGAACGACTGCAGCTCTTTTATCCAAATGACTTAGTGTATGTGCATCCATTCCATTTTGTCTGCTGGGGTTGTGTGTATTCTTGTCGCTGCTCTTTTTCAGATAAATACGCAGCATATGTTTTACGCTGTACTGACGCCTCTGTCACTATCAGGAGTCTTGTAAGGTTCGCTCCCCTGACAGAACAGCTGGCACCATTACACACATGCATGCGTACTCCAGCACTGTTAGAGCACTAACCCACTTTTCTCTCACAGACTTTTTACACATCTCTCACTGCAGGCTTTCCTCGATATGATGAAAAATTATCAAAGAAGGGAGTTGTTTATTAAGAAGTTGTTGCTAATGAACTCAGTGGTGACGATTACGTACAAATACATATTTATTAAGATTTCCCAAAAGCATTTACTCCTAGAATAGATGATGTTGTATGATCACCACGGCCTGTTTAATGTTTCACATGATTTACAGAGCAACATAAAGTGAAGAACAGTAAAATTATTATTTGTATTGTTAGAATTTCCTTTGGGTGTTGCACTTTGTAGAAGGTCCCTGTCCACAAATTAATATATGACTTCATTCATCCGCGCGTAGGATCGAGACACAGGCTTCATCAGCTGACTGGAGATCAGTCCATTAGATATAAATCTATATATTTTCTAAAGGATGTCATCGATAAATTAAAGGATTGCAGAGAATAATTAGACATCAATGTTGTGTGGATCTGATCTGATAGCTGTCAAATCAGACGTGTTCACACATCACCTTTTATTGGACAGCTCGCTCATTAAGAGATTAATATTATCCTTTTTATTATTTACATTTGAATATATTTCCACACCTCGAGGCTGAAATATAGTTTACGACTGTTTGAAACCTTGTAATGATGTAATGTGAATAAAGTTTTTTATGTCTAAAAAAAGTTGACTTTTTTAAAGTAATGATTATTTTTAGATTACACAGGCACGAAGCATGTTTTTTTTTCTTTTTAAAAAAAACTATATTTCAAAAGATTTCTGTTTCAATTATTCGGACAAGATATTTGTGTTTGCCAAAGAAAATAATTCCAAATGTTAGATCATATATACCCATGTGATGATTCCCCACATCAAATGTTTAATATTGATTTGTGTAACAGTTCATTTTGTGATATTAATTGTGATACTATTGAGCCTTTTTTTCCCAACATGTAATCACACAAAAATGTTTTGGATTTCATGACAAGATATGGTTTTGGTCAGGATTATGGTTTATAAAGTGAAATTGAATAAAGGTGAAGATTATGTGTATTACGCAATTTTAATATTGGCAAATGGATTAGGATTTCTCAAAGATTCCTCTGATAGCCGATAACCAATGCCAGCTTTAACTATATTTTCAATGTCTATTTTACAGTCAGGTATCTCACTTGACCGATGCCATCATGTATCAGAATTAGACAGCAGGCCATAGGCTGTTAAGAATGTTATCCATTAAAATGCTGCATTCAGCATTACGTACACAGGATTTGTTCATTGGTCATTTCCCGAGGCCGCCTGTGTGCTGTGCAGTATTAAAACTCTGTACCATCTTAATGTTGCACATATTGATTGTGCTGCAAGGTCAGATGCTGACAATATGTGTTCGCATGATACAGACATGCTTTCCACATTATTACAAGCATCACAATCCACTCAGAGCTCATAGTCCTCACCAACATTAGCTCTGAACGATGTGAAGTGCGGTTGGTATACCCAATGTTTTTTAGTAATATATCATTTTGTAGTTAGTTTTCTTGCTCTGTTAATAATGAAAATGAAACACAAAGGAAGATCACAAATCGTCCTTTGTGTTTCATTTTCATTATTAACTGCAGATCACATGGTGCGTTTGGTTTGGGTCCAGTTTTCGGTTCTCCATCCAAACTTCATGTGTAGCTATTTCAGATATTTTTTATTTTTCAGGCTTGTTTGATTTGTTTGATTGTATTTTATACACATAAGGGACATGCTGGCAATGACGCAGGGAGCAAAAACTGAATTGATCAGCAGTTGTTGGAGGAATTGCACCCAGTGCTTAATTTGTGAAGCATCAGGTCCCGACCATGTGTTGTTTAGGGCAGTAAGAGAGAGACAAAAATGTCATGGAATAAAAAAATTATTAAAGCGCCTTTTGCTAACTAAATGGGCCAATAATATCACGTGAACACAAACAACCTAAATGTTTAATAAAGTAATTATAAATCAATCTTAAAGAAGCATGGACAATCGACCGTTACGGAGCGCATCCGTCTCTCACTCTTAGTGACAGCTGTCACATATGCCATGTTTCAGCACCAAGGACAGGACAAAATTACCACTAATTCAGAAAATATAATGTGTGCTTACATTTTATTTGTCCAAAAGAGAAGGGGAGCTTTGTATACTCGCAACTTTTTTACATATTTCACAGCTGAGGCCTGCCTTGTCTTCATAAGCCAAGTGTAGCAGCTCATGTTGGCGTTGAACTGAACTGTCTCCTTCTCTTCTCTCTGTCCCTGAGTCCTCACATTCCCTGGATAGTTATCCACCTGTGTCCTGTCTGTTGGAGGCAGATTCTCCTGCATTAGTATTGTTGCTACAGGTGCTACTCACTACGCTAACTGCTGCTGTGCTGCTGCTCCACAATTTCCACAGAAACAAACTTGGAGTTCTTTACCTGAGGCTTAGCTTCACTTATTGGCTTAAAAAACTCTTTAAATCGAACTTCCTTTTTTAGCCATTTTCTACCACCTTCCAAGCTGACAAGAGATCAGTTTTTGAGGAAAAAAACTGAATTTTCCTCATTCACACTCACACTTTACATACAATTTTGTGTGTATAATGAAATTTCCAGTGACGATAATAAAATAATACTTCAAAATGTAATCAAAATACTTAAAAGCAAAAGTTGGATACTGAAAAAATAAAAATAAAAAATAAACGAGTTGCTGGCTCCAATCAAATAAGTGCCAGTCAAAATCTGGGAGGTGACGGATCTTGCTCCGTCAGAATCCTGCCCAAATTAAGCTCCAATGATCAGTTAACAGTGACAGACCAAGAGGGACTGAACCACAACATGGTGCAGTGGCCTTAAGTTTGAAGATGTCACTCACATTCTGCAAAGTTTCTAGTCTCAAACAAAATGGTCATTTACACAATAAACTGTAGAAAATGACAGGAAATAAATGTTCCTTCCCTTAGCATCGCACTTAGCTTTCTGAGGTAGCTTGAAATTAAATTATGAAATTATTTCTGAAATAGAGAAATTCCAAATCTATCTGGGTGGAGACCACTTTCATCCACAGCAATTATATCGTATCCTCATCTGCAATCTCATCTTATCTTCTCTTAATGCATGGTGATCCAGTTAGCCTTCAAATAATGGATGGAACAGGCCATTATGCAGCTTGTCACAATCAGCCTCAAAAACACCTTTGTATCAAAGAGCATCGAAGAGAGAATTTGAGTGGCTATGAGGACAAAAAAAGACTAATCATGCAAAAACAGAATTTTAAAATCCAAAAAGTTTGTATGGAAGATAAGTCGGGTGTGATTTACTGAGATATGGCAGAGGTGGTAACAGAAGATGACATAAATACATTAAACCTTGCACCAGTACAAAAGGAAATATTCCATCATGAACTCTGTGTTTGTTACCGTGTTGTGTTACTGTAAAGCAAAGTTGTTCGGCATTGGAGCTTTTTTTGTTTTACGCTCATAAGAAGATAAAGTGAGGAAATGTGATTATGTTGGGTTATATTTATTACAAGTTGTACGGGCTCATATCAGCACAACACACATACATGCACACACAAACACAAAGAATGATGAAGTTTGAAATATTTACTTATTTTACACTTATTTACCTTTACTGATATTAGCATTGTTGTGATCCCTCACATTTGACTCTACGCAGATGGATGTAAAGTGTGATTAATTTTATGTTTGAGTGAGTGACGTAGGTTCATCGTGTAAATAAATATAGACATACTGAAAAGAAATAAACGAAACTGTTTTTCATCTTTATTAGCATCAGTATACAGGTTAAACTTTGATCTGGGTGGACATTGAAGTGAAATGTAGAACATAACTGGACCTTTCACTAATCTTTAAGAGTTATATATTTACAGGTTGTTACACAGTTTCAATTTGAAAGATGATAAGCAGCTTTAAATCACCATGTGGTGATACACAAAGATCAGCAGCCAGTGTTTCCGGGTTTTAATAGCTTTTCTTCTCCAGCTGCTCGGCTTGTGACGTCGATGCTAAACTAGCAACACGTTTAGGCTGCAGCGACGCAGCAAAAACAAATGATGACGTGTTCGTCTTTCCTTTGTGTCACCGTTAGGCTCCGTTTTTGAAGACAATCCTTGAATGCAGGAAGCTTTGACTTCGTTAACTCCATAAACACAATGTGGTTTCTCAGCCATCAGAGAACAGCAGCAGATGGAGTAAAATGATTAGATTGCTGTAACTTACTTCCTATGTACAGTTGTGCGCTCAGAAGTCCAGGAAAAATCCTCCAAGCTCGTGTTCATCATCACTACTTGTTCCAAAAAGTAACTGCGTTAGTAACTGAATTACTCTATAATAAAAGTAACTCATTACCAAGGAAAGCAACCATTTGTGTTACTGTTAAAAAAAAAAAAAAAGTTGCTATATGTCAAATAATTCACATTTTTTAGATGCGTGTGTCATTGTAAGGTGCTTCAATAAATTTGAGTTGCTTACAACAGATGTGGACAAAGTCTTCACTCCTGGATATAATGTACACTTCACATGTACGTTCTTGTCTTTGACCACAATTAATTTAAAGTAGTGTTTGTATCGTCACCTTAAAAATGACAACTTTTCATCAGACTGCTCCATGCTCGCTGTCTCTGTGTGCTGTGTGTGTGTGTAAAAACACTGGCTCTGATTGGCTACCATGAAACATGACATGAAACAATCGCTCACCTTGTTTCTAACCCACCTCCTCACTACAGCTGAGTAAGAAGCCGGGGAAGCTTTCGGATGGTAAAATGGTAAATGGATTTGATTTATATTGCGCTTTATCACCACACTGAAGCAGTCCCAAAGCGCTTTACATATCAGCTCATTCACCCAATCACTCTCACATTCACACACCAATGGGACAGGACTGCCATGCAAGGCGCTAGTCGACCATTGGGAGCAACTTAGGGTTCAGTGTCTTGCCCAAGGACACTTCGACACATAGTCAGGTACTGGGATCGAACCCCCAACCTCTCGATCAGAAGACGACCCTCTACCACCTGAGCCACGGTCGCCCCAGATAACAGTTCATTCAATCAGTGCATGCAATGCACCGCATATATCGTTCAGTAACGATAACGGCGTTGTAACGGCGTAAAAAGTAATTAGTTAGATTACCTTGTTACTGAGGTGAGGCATTCAATCACACTGGGATAAACATGATTCAATGCAATGTGTGCATATTGATAGCAAGTGGAATTATACGTTTTTTTAACTCTGTTTCATAGTGTTGGGGTGGTCAAGACCGGTCTTGGTCTCGAGACCGGTCTCGAGACCAAATTTTAAAGGTCTTGGTCTTGTCTCGGACTCTGAAGCATTTTGACTCGGTCTTGTCTCGGACTCGGGCTGCCCAGACTCGGGATTTTCCGTCAAGACCGTTCGAGACCAGCACTAATTCCTGCTATTTTTAACCTTTTTTATAATGTGATATTAACACGGAGAAGAACGGGATAAAACAATCCTTTATTCATTATTTAATCCACCCCGTATAATGACCACAACCTTCCTTAATGTGACTGTGTGTGTGTGTGTGTGTGTGTGTGTGTGTGGCTACGGTGTCAGTTTGGACCGCGGAGCGCAAGGGAGAAATGAACTAATCACCGGTAAAAATCCCAGTAAAACTCCAGAAAACAATCACCAGTAATAAATATTATCTCCCTGGTAAAGACAGTAGCTCTAACAACTGGTAAAATGATAAACTGATGATATTACAGCCTGTGAAGGCTGGATAGGGGACGCACTTACTCTGCTTCTGGGTCCTAGTGCCAGCCGAGCGGTGAAGCCTGTTCCTTTTACCGTGTTTACTGAGGTCCGTGTGTGTTTAATAAGTCCGTGTGTGTTTAATAAGTCCTTGTGTGTCCGTGTGAAAGTCTGCATGTTTATGCATCTGTCCATCCACTCTTTTCATTATATCCATGTCTTTTAAGGCTTTATTACATAATATCGGCTGTAGTCCGGGCCGCCGCCATCTTGGATTATGTCGTCACCAGCGCGTCATCGCCGCGCATCACAGAATGAGTCAAATAACTGTAAAGAGGTCTTATATTAGTCTATTATCTTTTAAAGTGGTGTTTTTTGTGTCTTTAGACTCCAATTACATGTATGTATACAATATGTTCCCCACAATATAAACAGGTTCACAATATAATTATTTTTCATAGTTTCTGTTTCCACTGTATCCAGAATAATAATAATAATTCTCAACAAGAACTATTGATTGATTTGTCACATGACTGTTCCAGTGTTTGAGTTTGTTTGATTTAGTTTCACATCTACCTGTAGCTCTTTGTTTTTTACACTGATGACAACTTGTTTGTAGTTTTATTTCAGAAAGTTTCACTTTTACAGTTACAGTTGGAAACCTTTGTTAATTTAATATCCTAGTTACATTACAGTAACCAAATTAAACTATATCAACTAAGTGAATTAATAAAAATAACCTGTGTAAAGGCTTTTTCAAACTAAAAAAATATCTTGCCAAATCTGTGACCTGTTAAACCTGAACAACTGAAAGAATCAGAATCAAGAATCATTATTTCTTGGCAGAAATACTTTTAAACACTTGCTGTACATTCAGCTGACATAAAAATCTTGTTTTCAAATATGTAGAATAATTGTGAATTTATCAGTAGCAGTTTTAATATTTTAGTTAATTTTTTGCAGGCACCTTTTTTGTCCGTCAAATGTATTTAAAATAAACTAAAATTAAAGAGAGAATGTTATTTAACTGTTGAACCTTGCCATAATTTTATTTTTTTATATATTTTTTTAAATTGAAAAAAAAATGTTTATGGTCTCGGTCTTGGTCTTGACTCGGTCTCGGCTCCCGAAAGTCTTGGTCTTGTCTTGGTCTCGGTGCATTCTGGTCTCGGGCAAGTCTTGGTCTCGGATAGTGCGGTCTTGAACACAACACTACTGTTTCACTCCCTCCTACTGAACTCCACTTGCCCATCAAAATTAAAAACAGACATAACTACAAAACCAAGTCACATATATACCAGGCAGCAACAACACATCGAAAGTAGGAAGATATAAACATTTTTGTATACAGTACTGTTAGTATGACAGATAATAAGTACTCCAGTTAAAAAGCTATTCCAGAGGAATCAGAATGAGGAAGGGTTGCAAAACCTTCCTCCGCCCATCGGAAAGAAAACATGCCCAAATACATGCAATATCACTCAGAATCATGTCATCAAAACAGCACACAATTTTCACCACCCAGACGGACTCACACCAAAACCCACACATAGGTGTCCTTTTATCACAGATGGGGAAAAACAAACAACAACAAAAGAAACAGAAAAACATATACAACTGAATAAATAAAAATAATAATAATTTAAAATAAAAACAAGTGTCAAATCCCCAACAAAATCAAAGAACATCAAAAACTACACATGAGAAAATGGCAACATATACACATGGAGCGCCAGCACATACAACAGCAACCTCACAGAACTCTCAGGCACCTGAACTCTTTGATGCATATTTCTCAATAAGTCTGACAACAGGCCTAACGATCCTCCCGTACCTAGTCCTCATCCTCTGAAGATTGTCACAAGAACAGTCGGGTCCTGCCTCCGATGCAACAACACAACCAGCATCAGAAGGCAACAAGTCAACAGGAAGAGGAGAGTCAGCAGGTACAGAGTCAAATAAATCAACCGCAAAGTCAGCATCAACAGTAGGAGCACAAGTGTCAGGCTGAAGGACATCACCGTGTCCAGTCCCATCCTGACAGTCAAATCCACACTCATTGTGATTGTCCAAGTCAACCTCCCCAGATGTGTCTGGTGGGTCCCAGAATCCGTGCATCATCCGTTCATTCGTTTTTTATTATGTAACAAAAACATGAAAAACGAGAAAAACCCTCATTATTTGATATTTGTTTCCAAAACCAAAATGAGAAAACGGGAAATGCCTTGTTTTTCTAATTAAAACTCGTTTGCTTCGGTAAAGAAAACGAAAAAGGAAAATGAACACCTTTATCCGTTTTCTCCATTATCGTTATAGACGATAAGTGTTTACCTTGACCACAGACATAAATCACCTGTCCCTAGATTTGTCATGGCCGGACTGGAGGAACATAAGGAGTTAGTCGCAAAGTTTTTTGCAGACGGCAACACCTATGCTGAGATATCTCTAGCTTTGCACAATTTAGGAGTCCCTAAGTCCTCCGAAATGTCCGTGAGGAGGTTCTGTGCCCAACACCAGCTGAAGCGAAATGGACATGTCTCAGATGCACAGTTGGAAGGAGCGATCATGTCAGCAATAGACAAGGTGAGATTTTAACAATATTAAAATATACTTGGGCATTTGATTAATAATGTTGCGATAGTGATGTTGGTGTCTTACGATTTGTCTCTTACTTGTAGTTACGTTTAGCGTCCAAGGCAACCTGCTAGCATTTAGCATCGAAACCGTATTACATTTTAAGATTGCTACAGCTTTTCAGCCATCACATTTATTTTAGTTTAGAAGCATTTGTTTAACTTACTTCTAAAACCAGGAGTCGTAAGTCCTCAACGGTAAATACAAATCGGAAGGTCTGACATTATTTCAGGTAACGAACAGTAACAATTGAATAGAGTGGGCTAAATTAATATATTAGAATAGATAAACCATTTTCTTTATCACAAACTTTAACCCTTTCTTATGTGATAGCTGACAAAAAAATAAAATCATTGATCTTAAAACAAGAAAACAACTTCTAAACTACACTAATGTTCTAGCCCTATTTTCAGGTGAAGGGCCCATGCATGTGTTTAAACTGATGACATTGTGCAATTAATCGAAATTCCATTACGATTTCAATTATCACATCCAGCAATTAAAAAAATAACATGATCGAGAAAAAAATAATTTAAAGAAATATTTTTTTAATGATTTTACCTGTTTTATTTGCTAAATAACATAAAAACATATGTACATGCATGGAAAAGTATTGTGGGGGTTTTTTTAAAGTCATTTTGTGTGTATTTGGACTATTTGGTGTTTTTCAATTCTTTTTGTGTTTTTCTGGTCATTTTGTGTTTTTAAAGTAATTTTGTGTGTTTTTAGAGTATTTTGTGTTATATTTATATTATAATTCTGAGGGCCCCCTCCATTCCTTGGGCCCTGGGTACTCGGTACACTTTACCCTCTCAGTCTGGTGCCCTTGCACATCACATGCAAAAACTGATTTGTTTTGTGACTGAATGATTATATTTATGTTTAAATAATATATTTTACATTGTTTTGTGCAACAACATGAATAACCTTTTTTTGACCAATAATTGTTTGAACTATTGTGATTAGTGATTTCAATTATGGTTAAAATAATCTTGATTTTTAATTTTTCTATATTCGAGCAGCCCTAGTACATTGTACTCATAAGTTTGTTTTAGAATTCTTCCACTAACCCATTTTTCAAGCAATTGTGCATGCCATTATATTTGTAGAAACTTAAATTAATGTTTGCTTTGCTAACTGTGGTATTCTAGTTATTTATTAAATGTCTTTATCTCAAACCCAACAGACAGGTCCATCTTATGGTCGGAAATTCATGACAGGATACCTGTCATCTGTAGGGGTGAAGGTAGGAGAACCTCGAGTAGGAAGGGTTCTGAGAGAGATCCACCAACCTTATCACGAGTTGCGTCGCCAGGTAAGTTGACAACATGAAATTTGACCAAAATGTTTTTTTAAAGTTCAGTTCAGATTAACAGAACAAAGTGGAATGGCATAAGGTCTAAAGATAATTTATTAACCATAGTTTTTTGTTGTTGTTGTTGTTGTACCAGGGAACCCGCAATTTTAATCCAGTTCCTTATCATGCAGAGTATATGGGACACAAGCTTCACATGGATCAAAATGAGAAGCTGGCGATGTTTGAAGTGACACATGTGTTGGCGATTGATGGATTCAGCAGCCAAATTGTTGCTGAATCCACCATGGCAATAAAGAACAACCTTATTATTTATGAATATGTTTACAGGTAAGATTATTAAAAGTAAAATATATATATATATATATATATATATAAATGTTTGTGTGCAAGACTAACATTTAAAAATTGCTCAATTTTTAAAGCTATTATAAATACATGTACAAGAACGTCTCTTGCAGATCATTTCATTAGATTGTTAGTCATTTTTGTAAGATTTCAGCCATTCAAGGGGTTTCTTCTTGTACTTTATAAAGATTTATCTTTTGATGAAAAATGGTGATAAACTTTTACGAAATCCTTGTTTTTAACAAAGACATTGCTGTGCTATGATTTTGTTTAATCAACTTATTAAACCTCTTAGAGTTTAATCTTGTGTTAAAAGAGCAAGCTTAAACGTTTTATTTCGCTACAAAAATGTAACTTATTTTGGTTTAATGGAGAGGAAACTGTTAACTGCTGTTAATGTCATTATTGAATCACTGATGCACAATTATAACCTACAAATAGGGATGTAACGATTCACTCAACTCCCGATACGATTCGATTCACGATACTGGGTTCACGATACGATTCTCTCACGATTTATTTTACAAAATGGGACTGTAGACAAATTTTTTTTTTTGGGAGAAAAACTAGAAAATACGGTACTATTTTCCTTTTATTTTTCATTGTCAAAAGAATTCCTTGATAAACTGTTCAAAACAATGCAATTTAACTAAAAATAAATCTTAAATGAAATAAATAAAGGAATAATACAAATGAAAATGTCAGCTTGGAAGGTGGTAGAAAATGGACTTGGAATGGTAAATGGACTTGATTTTTATATAGCGCTATATCACCACTGAAACAGTCTCAAAGCGCTTTACATATCAGCTCATTCACCCAAACACTCTCACATTCACACACCAGTGGGACAGGACTGCCATGCAAGGCGCTAGTCGACCACTGGGAGCAACTTAGGGTTCAGTGTCTTGCCCAAGGACACTTCGACACAGTCAGGTACTGGGATCGAACCCCCAACCTCTCGATCAGAAGACGACCCACTACCACCTGAGCCACGGTCGCCCTTGAATTAATTTAAATTCTGGTTCTATAATAAACAATGCAAAAGTTATTTTTCTTTTTAAAAGTGCAACTGAAAATGTATTTTGTGCCTTAACAATTGGACTTTAAAAAAAAAAAAAAAAAACCGTGATTGCAATGATTTATGTCATATTTGTTTGGACCAGCAGAGGGCGCTGGTAATACAGTGGTCGGTTGGCATGCAGATATCTTTCAGTGAAGAAGAGAAGCTATGCTAGCAGACAGAGCTAATAAAAAAACGTGACTTTTACAGATATTCAAGTAATATTACAGATATTCTTTCGGTGCTAAAGGGGTAATGAATCATTTATTAACATATTTAAGAGTAGAAGGCGGCCAGAAAGAAAGTATTAGCAGACTCCGCCCGCCGCTTACACTTGTGGATAGCGCCCTCTGCTGGTTAAAAAAGAGTACTGCGATTCAATTTTCAGAAAATCGATATCAACCGTGATACCTATGAATCGATTTTTAACTGCCTTACGATTAATCGTTAGATCCCTACCTACAAATGTCTTAAACAGGAAAGCAGTTTCCAATAATGGCATGTGGGACCAAATCAGAGTAGACCATGGCAGGGAGTTCTACCTGACTCTGTACATGCAAGAGAAGTTGTCTCAACACAGATCCAACCTGAGCAGATTACCTTACATCCAAACAAGTTCCTCAAGGGTGAGTTTTGTCTTGATAATTTATTAGTAACTATTAATAAGTGTTTTTAATGATATTGGTTCCAAACGTCGGTGAAGTTAGCCAGGTATACATCACAATAGTGACAGGGAAATATTTCTCATCTATCATTTAATCTTGTAAGCCAGGGATATCTGAGGTTTAGTTATTCATTTTTGGCTTTGTCTTTGCATTTTTTCAACCCCAAAAAATCTATCCTGCTAACATTTTAATGAGTACTTTGATCTAATTTATCACCACATTTGGAAACTGTGTTCAAACAGAACCTCCGTATGGAAAGGATTTGGCCAGAGGTCAACAACCAGGTGAACTATTCCCTAAAGCAGGCTCTCGTTCATCTCCAGGATCAAGAAATACTTGGCATGCAGGACAACGTAAACACATTTTGTGTCTCCAATCTCACATGCCACGTGAGCCAAATTGGACTGAGCAGGGTTGTAAAGTCCTGGAACGCTCATAGGATACCAGGTAATTCATCTGTAATATTCATAAGTTCATGTCAACTTGATTCATGTTATTTGAAAGTTTAAACATCATATTCTATTTTAGGTAGAGGGATACCAAATAACCTTGCAGGCCATGGTTGTCCAAAAAGAATTCCCCCAGAGCTGTTACCAGATGCTGCTGAGGCTGCAAATGTGTATGAAATGGAACTGGGGTCTTCTCTCACATGGGTGTCAACCTTTGGTTCTGACCCATTTGCATCCGAGGAACAGCGGTGTCAGGCCGAGCAGCTGTTTGGAGAAAGATTTCCTGATATGTCCCTCCTTTTTGATACCGTGGTCAACAATGACCACACTATGTTTCAGGAGGCACTGCTTTACCTGATCAGAGTTACTGAGAGATTGTACTCTCTAAACAGAGTATAAATGTGAAATGAGCAAATGTAAACATTTTGTTGGCAAAGCTGTGGACCAGTTAAATAAACATTTTTTTTCCTGAGCTTCATGTTCTTTTAATACAAAAGTTGTAAAACCTGGACTGACTGCAGTGATAACATATACAGTATAAAAAAACCAAAAGCAGTGCTTCAGTCACCATAACGGCATGTAAACATTTTTTTTACCTTAGTGCCACAACATGTGAATTTAACAAAAATAAAGTTAAAGCAATAACATTTTTTTACTCATTTGAAATAAACCCAACAGCTAACATCATGATGGGTTGAACTATTGGATAACTTTTCCAGTGGTGCCAGAGCATCCGAGAGCCCAGAGACCTCATGAATGTTGCCCTCTACGTCTACACAGCGACATTTAGGGCAGTAACTGTGGGTCTCAATCCACTTTTCAATACAGAGCCTACAACCAATAAGGCTTCTGCAACAGGTAGAGAACATTGGATTCTTCACTGTGCCTGCAGAGAAGAAAGGGGGTCATTTAGTGATGGTTTTTCTTTCTGATCTAGCAGCAGGTCTGCTCCTTAAAAGCAAAATTAAAATTCCAAAACATTTTAAAATCAATTGCAACCAAACCCAGCAGTGAAATTTATTTTTTTTATTACACTGTCACATTAATCTGCAGCAAAGCAGCACAAACCTGTGCAGACAAGGCAGGCAAAGACCATTTTCAAAGTTGTAACTTCAGCCTCTGAGAGGGACAGTGTGGTTGTGAGCGTGTTATGGGTAAAACCAGAGAATTCCCTGATCATTTGGGACACGTCTTTAAGTCCTTGAGCTGCTTCGACAACTTCTTCAATATTTGCAATCACGTCTTGGAATCCAGCATCTTCTTGTCGGCTATAAACACAGAATCAGAATCTTTTTTATTGCCAGGTACATTTGCATATACAAGGAATTTGTCTTGTGTAGTGCACAGGAAAAAACAAGGCAAAAAAAAAAAAGTGAATAAACAAAATAAATCTGAGAAGAAAAAAACAAGGCAGAAATAACAAGTACCTAAATAAAAAAGTATGTGAAGCAATTTACAATATATACAGTCGTAGTGATCGACCAATGTTATCGGCTGATTTTTGGTTTTTTTGTGTATCGGCATCGGCCCTAAAGAATTCATATCACTCTATCCCTATATAGTAGAGCTTTGAAAAAGAAGACGTCAATACAATAAGACATTCAAGGCAAGGCAAGGCAAGGCAAATTTATTTGTGTAGCGCATTTCATACTCAAGGCAACTCAATGTGCTTTACATGATAAAACATTCAATTGTTTAAAATCAATAAGAACATTTAAAATCGTCAGTAAAATCAATTAAAATCATCAGTAAAATCAATCAAAATCATCAGTAAAATCATCATGACATCAACAACATGACTAAAAATCTCTCTCTCAATCATACGCAGTAGAGAAAAAAAGTGCCTTTAACTTTGATTTAAAAATGTTCACATTGGACTTCAGCTCTGCTGGCATTTTGTTCCACTTCTTTGCAGCATAACAACTAAAAGCAGCATCACCATGTTTACTGTGAGCTCTGGGCTCCACTATCTGACCTGTGTCCATAGATCTGAGAGACCTGCTGGGTTCATACCTGACTAACATGTCACTGATGTATTCTGGACCAAACCCATTCACAGATTTATACACCAGCAGCAGAACTTTAAAGTCTATTCTGAGGCTGACTGGGAGCCAGTGTAAAGACTTTAAAACTGGAGTAATGTGTTCTGACCTCTTTGTTCTGGTTAAGACCCGAGCTGCAGCATTCTGAACCAGCTGTAGCTGTTTGATGCTCTTTTGGGGGATTCCTGTCAGAAGACCATTACAATAGTCCAGTCTGCTGGAGATAAAAGCATGGACCAGTTTCTCCTGATCTTTCTGAGCCATTAAACCTTTGACTGCTGAATGTAAGATCTGAGTCAATCAGAACACCAAGGTTTTTTACTTGGTCTTTAGCTTTTAAAGATCAAGACTCAAGATAATTACTGACAGCAGTCCTCTTTTCCTTGTTACCAAAGACAATCACCTCCATCTTGTCATGGTTTAGTTGAAGGAAGTTTTCACTCATCCAGCAGTTTACTTTTTCTAAACAGTCACACAACACCTCAATGGGACCATAGTCATCTGGGTTCAGTGATAGATATAGTTGTGTGTCATCTGCGTAGCTCTGATAATCAACCTTACAGTTCTGTAAAATTTGTCCTAAAGGAAGCATGTAAAGGTTAAACAGAAGAGGCCCAAGAACAGATCCCTGAGGAACCCCACAGGACATTGGTAATCTGTCAGATTCAAAGTTTTTAATGCTTACAAAATAGCTTCGCTCCTCCAAGTATGACTTAAACCATTGCATTACTTTTCCATTTAGTCCAACCCATGTTTGCAATTTGTGCAACAAAATTGTATGATCTACAGTGTCAAACTTAGATCCAACAGAATGAGAACAGATACTTTTCCTGAATCAGTGTTCAACCTTTTGTCATTGATCACTTTGATCAGAGCAGTTTCAGTGCTGTGATGAGAACGAAAACCTGACTGAAATTTATCAAATATTTTGTTGAATGTTAAGAATTGACTCAGTTTGTTGAAGACCACCTTCTCAATGATCTTGGCCATGAATGGAAGGTTGCTGATTGGTCTATAGTTAGCCAGTTTAGAGGCATCCAGTGTTCTCTTTTTTAACAGAGGTTTCACAGCAGCTACTTTCAGGGATTTTGGTACGGTGCCTGATTGGAATGAGCAGTTCATTATCTGACACAAATCAGTGACAATTGACTTTACAACAGTTTTAAAGAAGTTTGAGGGTATTGTGTCAAGGCAACACGTTGATGGATTCAGCTGCTGAACAGTTTCCTCTATTGTTTTTAGGTTCACTGTAATAAACTCTAACATTGTTGTTGACTCATCCCTCAGTGGTTGAAGCTGTTCAAGCTTTTTGTGATTTTGCTGGTTTGTTCTGATGTTTGACCTTATTGATTGTATTTTTTCATTGAACTATACAGCAAATTCATTGCATTTTCCAGCTGACAGTTATTCAGGGGCTATCTGATCTGGGGGGGATTGTGAGCTTTTCAATTACAGAAAACAACGTGCAAGAGTTGTTGACATTTTTGGCAATAATTTCAGAAAAGTATTGCTGCCTTGCTTTGAACAAGCCATCATTGAATTTTCGAAGACTTATTTTGTACAGTTCTAGATGAATTTAGAGTTTTGTTGATCTCCATTTACGCTCAGCTCTTCTACAGTCAGATTTCAAATTCTGCATTATCTCAGTCCTCCTCCAAGGTGTTTTCTGTGTGTTTGGTTTTCTCTTAGTTTTGATTGGAGCCACCACATCTATGACATTACAGACTTTTCTATTATACTCATCCAGAAGATCATCAACTGTCTCAGCACTCAATGTTGGTGTCATTGCTATGGCTTCCATAAACTGTGCACTTGTGTTCTCATTTATGTACCTTTTCTTTAAACACACATAACTAGGGGGAACAGATGTTACAGTCTCTAGGTAAAAAAAGACACAGAAATAATCAGATAGAGCTAAGTCTCTTACATCAACAGCAGAGATATCAACACCTTTAGAGATAACCAGATCCAAAGTGTGACCTTGAGTGTGTGTCGGACCAGTCACATGTTGTGTAAGACCAAAAGTATCCATTAAAGCATACAGTTCTTTGGCAGTATTGTCCATGTTATTGTCTACATGAATATTTAAGTCACCTGTTATTATTAAAAAGTTATGTTCAGTGCATAAAACTGACAGCAGTTCAGCAAACTCATCCATGAATTCTCCAGAATATTTTGGGGGTCTATAAACGACTAAAAACAGAACTCTTGAATCACCCTTCAGTAAGAATGACATATATTCAAAGGAGATAAAATGCCCAAATATTATTTCTTTGCACTGAAATATTGATTTAAAAATGGCAGCAACTCCACCACCTTTCCTGCAAGTACGACACTTATTTAAATAAATAAAGTCTTGTGGTGCACTTTCATTGAGAATAGTATTACTGATACCATCATTCAACCACGTTTCATTAAGAAATAAAAAGTCCAAGTGATGTGTCAAAATAATATCATTATCTAGTAGTGACTTGTTAACAAGAGATCTAACATTAAGAAGAGCTAATTTTAAAGACTTTACTGGAGACACTGGTGAACTTTTTGGATGACATGTTATAGGAGTCAAATTTTTTATCTCTATAAAGCTTTTTGCTTTTCTTTAATTTCACAATTTTACCTGTGTTACCTGTCACCACAGGAATTAAAGAAGCTGCATTAACTCCATAGGGCCCTGACTTTTTCTGGTTGTTCCTAAAAATAGAGCTATTGCAGTCCGGACCCAGCACACATCAGACCCGTGTCGCTCTAAGATGAACACAGCTGGCCTGAGTAGAAGAGTGATCCTGGGCCTGGTATCGTCGAGGAGGGATGGGTGGTGCAGATTGGTTCTTTAGAGGAGATAAGATTGGACCATGGTGGGGTAAAGGGTGGGGTGTCAGTCTTGTGCCAGCCACAACCAGCTCGTTCATCTGGGCAGTTAAATCCAAGAAGGCAGGGGTAGGAGAGAAGCTGGATGATGTGGAAGTAGGTGAATTTTGGGGTGAAGCAGGTGGGTCCTGAGATGTGGGGGTTGGGTTGACCTCTTCATTTTGGCGATTTTGATTTCTTGCTGGAAGCTCATCGACTCCATGTTCTTTCCTTGTTGTTTTGTTCTCCGATGGTACATGTTGTCCTCTGTCTTTATCAGAACTGATAGCAGTGTGACTGGTGAAGTAAAACAAGTTGGATGTGAAGAGTTTTACTCTTAGACACAGTCCATTTGCTTTAAAAAGATGACGACGTTCCCAAAAAATAGGAAAATTTTCTATAAAATTTAGTGAAAGGGAAGCACAAGCCGAAGACAAAAATTTATTCAAAGAGTAAATCCTTGAGAATTTCAGATCTCCTTTGCGGACTGGAGGTATCGCGCCACTGATGAACACTTTAGGCTGTAAACAGCTCACAGTTTTTAGCAGATGGGTGAAATCCTGCTTTAACACCTCAGACTCCTCCTTGGCTAAATCACTTAACCCAAAATGAATCACAACATTTTTCAAATGTGGGTAATCTGCAACGATATGCAAGATTTTGTCAGCCAGGTCTGATACTGTGTCATTAGGTAAGCAGATCACTTTCACCTTGCTGCTAAACATCTTCTGAGCATCTTTAACAGAAACGTCTCCCACTATCAGTGTGTGAGGTTGTTGCTTTGGCCTACCATGTTGCTTTTGTTTTCCTGAAGCACTGTCAGTCTTTGCAGTTCCAGAAGGTTGTGTGTTGACCTCATTAGAGCCAGATCCTAGGTCATTCAGCAGTGGGGCATATCGATTACCCAGTTCTACATGAAACTGGGTTTGTGACTTGGTGATACTCCTGCCTTTAGCAGATGTCCACTTTTGTGCCTGGGCAGACAAGGGAGTTGATGTTGAGGCTGCAGTCTGCGAAGCCAGTGCAGGCCAGTCCGTCTCATTATTGATATCAGGGCGCTTTGCTCGGCCCGTTAGCCTTTGAAGTGGATATGACTTTTTCTTAAGCTTAGCTCCCAGGGTATTCCAAGGAGGACTCGCACCTGTTGGCTTATCAACGGGAACAGGATCCTCCCTAGGCCTGATAGCTTTGTTAGCACGGGCTGGTAGCGAGTTAGCTTTATCCACTCCGCTGTTTTGAAACAGCGGCACAGTCGTATCATTATCATATCCACAGTGTCCATTAACCTCAATGTTTACTTGTATTCCTCGCACTGTAGTCTCCAGTTCAGTAATCTTTTGGAGAAGACTGCTGTATTCTGTTGTGGAAAGAGCATTCTTCTGCTAGTTAGCTTGCTACTTGTAGCTAGCTAGCTTGCTACTTAGCTTTCCAGTTGAGCCAGCAAATAAAAAAGCGGTAGATGATTACCTCAGAGCCAGAGTCAGATGGTAAATGATAGTTTGATGTTGAGGTATCGTATCATTTCTCAGAAGAAAAAGTTCATGTTTAGTAAATAAATTCCTCTGTGAGCTCCACTCTGCTCTTTTGCTGCTGTCAGCTCAGCTGCCGGAAGAATACACTTTAATTCTAAGATCCCACAGAAATCATTATTGGTGGATCATTGATGTGTAAATGAAAAACCCACATAATGGGTGTGCAGTAAAATTAAAAGAACAACATGCTCCAGTTACCTCAATCTTCTCCTCTTGCTCACCTGTAACAGCTCCATCTGTTCTTCTGGCACAGCAAATATTTTTCTGGTACTTTGTTTCCAAAATGCTGACCCTTGAGAAAAAAAAAAAAAAAAACACATGTACAGTAATTTTCATGTAAGTTTAATGGAATAAAGTGATATCACTAAAAAAATTAAAATTATAAATGTGTTTGTAATATTAGAATTACATGTATGTAGGAGATACTTAATTTACGTAGCTGTAAGCTTAGTAATATTTTACTTGATTTTTAGTGATGTTGTACCTCATAGTGTTGATATAAGTTGTTTCACATCAGTCATTCAAACATACCTCTTGTTCCATCAGAATCACATATTCTGTTGCCCTGACTATCAGTCAAAACAAAGGAGTCCTGCTGTCCCAAGGACTCTTTCACCTTCATGGCAATAGGGGCTACTGATGCCTCGAACTCAGAAAACCAGACCGTTACCATTTTACTAGTCTCCAGCTTTCCATTCAGAACCTCAGCAATGAAAACACTCCTAAAAATTGATAATATTTAGTTATTTTTTCCTGTGTTTATGAAACATTCAAAACATTGTTTTTTTTTTTTGTATTAGAACTCATTTTAATGTTGTAGATGACAATATTGCCAGCTGACATTACTCCAGCTAAATAAATCTGAAATTAAAAAGTATTTCAAGATAAAAACTGTAGTAATTTTGTCTGCCCCCACACATTATGTAGTACAAAATTTTACATTGTGAATATTTATAATAACTCCAGAGATGGTTTTGTTTTCTCATAAACAATGGCATTATGTCATCCAAGTGTAGTACTAATGTCCTTTAGAGTTGTCCATCCAAGTAAAATGTGGTTGTTGAGTTACAGCTAGGACAGTGTGAAAAAGTTAAAAAGCTGGGCATGGTTGAGTGGAAATTAGTAATATAAGCAACAAAGCAAATTCAAAGTGAGAAAAAAAGTTTGTCACCTTGTGAACGTTTTGGTGGTACTCCTTGAAATAGGAGCGGTGGGATTGGTTGCTGTGCTCGAAGGGCGGTGGAAGGAAATCCGGACAGGTTGGCCTGACTGGGGTACCTCTGATATTTTTTCCTCAGCGATTCTGTCACCGTGTACCTCATAGTGGCCTCTAGGTGTGAGGTCGAAGGAGGCAAAGTCGCCATCATTTCTTGAAAATATGGCCACATTGGTATCATCTGTGAGATAGATGGTTTCCTTTTGGACCTATGAAAGGTATTCATAATGTTTATTTTAGACAAAGTCACAGTTAAATCCATTTTATTCTTACTTTAAAATGAATATCAAATCTATGACTTGATAAAACATTTTTTAAAATCAGACAAACTGTATACAGAAAGATAAATCAATAAGGAAATAAGAAAGATGACTATGATTTGTGTGGATGCTTACTAAATCTAAACATAAGTATAATTATACAGGGTCATTTGTTTCATTGGGAAAATATTGTTGAATGTCACCATCTAATTGTAATTCTAAAAATATTCTCATTCAAATGTATATTGCACTAACAATGTTGACAAGGGAGGTTAAAGTTAAAACGTTAACAGAGTTCAAAAAATAATTAAAATAACCCTACATCATAGTTGCCAGACTCAGTCTGTGAGAACTGTTCAGCAGGATATGTAGTGACCACTGATCCACCAAGGAGGGAAAAAAGTGCTGACACACTAGTATCTTAAAAGTTTAGGCAAAAACACCAAGGTTCCCAAAGTGGGTTATGTAATAAAAAATAAATAAAAATTGGAAACTATAATATAAATATAAATTAAACAGTGAGGAGCATCTATGCATTGTCACAAATCATACAATAGCCAACTACCCGCGGTTACAGATTATTATTCTTTTAATAATTACTATTTCTATTATTATTTTAAAGTATATTGTTCCTAAATAAGATAGGTACAATTCCCAGTCATGTCCATCCACATCGCCCATGGTAGTCGATTGATCCCCGGATGAGAGTGGGAGCTGAGAAACCCAAAAAGCAGTTCTGTTCTCAGGTACACAGACAGAAAAGACAGTTGAAAGATCATGTCTAGTAGTCAACAGAGACCCCTCCACAGCCTCATCTGCCAGGTCATTCCTCTAGTCCACAGGCATGATGAGTTTCTGGTGCACCACTTTTTCTTGGCCTGTCACGCTGTTCTTGAGCTTGAAAGTGTGAGAGTTATCCTGCTTTTCCACAACAGTGTACAGTTGGCTATCCCAGCGATCGGCCAGCTTCCTTCGACCTCGTTCTCCTTTGTTAGCCAATAAGACTCTGTCCCCAACCTCCACAGATGCACCCTTCACCTTCCGGTTGTAAAGCTCAGTCTGCCTCTTTTGTTGCTTTGTGGTGGAAATCTGAGCAACCCTGATAGCCTCCGCCAAGTCACAACTGAGGCTCTGCACATAGACATCATAATCCACCACTTCTTCGTCCATCAGAACAAATTGAAATATCAGGTCAACAGGCATCCTAGGGACTCTGCCAAACATCAGGAGAAAGGGAGCAAAGCCTGTAGTCTCATGGACATTTGCATTGTACAAGAACGTGAGCGAATGCAGGAGCAGGGGCCATTTCTGTTTAACTCTTGGCGGAAGGGCTCTGATCATATTACCAAAGGTACAATTGAACCACTCAACTGCCCCATTGCCCATTGGATGGTAGGGCGTAGTGTGAAATTTCTCTACACCAGTGACTTTGAGCATCTCTGCAATCAAGTTGCTTTCAAAGTTTGCACCTTGATCTGAGCGCACTCGTTCAGGAAAGCCATAGACACAGAAGAAGTTGTTCCACAGTTGATGAGCGACGGCTTTAGCAGATTGGTTGGGACAAAGGTAGGCTTGAGCAAGCTTAGCGAAATGATCAGTCACAACGAGAACATCGTGAGACTTGTTGGATGAGTCTTCAGCTGACCAAAAATCAATGCATACTGCTGAAGACGCCTTTTTCTGTGGTGCTCATCTAACCGCACTTGGACATCAGTGGCAGTCCACTCCTCCAACGGCTTGCCGCTAAAGATCAACGACAGCTCAATGTCAGGGCAGTGGATTATAAACATGACTGTCACTTCGCGGGAAGGGTTGTCGAGAGTCTTTCTCTGTTTATTGAATCCATCTACAGCAACGTCAATAGCTTTATTGAGTCAAATCTAATAGTCAACAGCAGTCTCACTAGTTCTGGGTTTTGTGTCAAATGTTGCCTCAATATGTCAAACACAGGTTGAGGACCAGACCATACGGGCCACACATATCCTCACACTTCCTTAAAGTTACATCACCCCACACGTTGTTACCACCAAACTCTTAAAGTGACATTGTACCATAAATTAGTACCCTTCTACATATCTTTTAAACTCCAAACAATGAATGTAATAAAAGAAAATACCTGAATAAAATCTTGCAACTTGATTTAGATGGAAAAATTATTAAACAAAACTTAACAAAAATAAATCTCATCTTACATATTTCCCTTTCTTAAAATGAAATGTCCTCATTTCAAACACTAAAAAAATAAATCTCATCACACAACAAAATACAGAAACAAATTTGTACCCTGAAAAACCCCAGGAAATATCTGATAACTCAGGTACATTTGTGCACTCATTATGAGCAAAGAAAATATGCATGTTTCTTAATTGTGCCAAACATTCACCTGCACAATATCACTGTAATTCTTTTCTTTTTTTTGAATACACAGAAGAATACAACTTTCAAAATTATCCTAAAGAGCATAACATGTAGAACATCCTGAAGATGAGTAATACAACGGTATTCATTGTTTTTTCTTTTTTTTTGTTTTCCTTTTTCTTCTTTTCTTTTTTTCTTTGTATTTCGTCTTAGTCCTCTGCTGTTTGTTGTCAATGTTTTCCATTGACATCGTTTCATGTTTCAGTGTCGTCATACTTAATTTTCACAGCAGGAGTCGTTGTGGTCTCCTAACAACTCGGCCGGTGCGAGTAATCTGCTGATCTTCAGAATGCATCCCAACAGGTACTGCAGAAGCAGTAGTAGTCCGCCTTGGCTGCACATAAGAAATCCGGCAGCAAGGGAATAGGGGGGCTGGCAGAGACTGGAGCTTGGTCAATGTCTGTGATATGACCAGAATGTAGAGGAAGAGAACCGGACAAAGACGTAAAAGCAGGGACAGTGTCCATAGGCCACTGAGGAACTGCCCTGGTAACAGGTGGTGAAGAAACGTTCCTGGCAGATCAATACGGTTTTAAACGATCATAGTGGACAACTTTAGGCTTTACGTGAGGATGTCTCAAATCCATGACAGAGTAAGTGAGTCCTTCATTCTCAGATGAGACAACTTTGTAAGGTCCCATCCAATTTGGTTCAAGCTTCAGCCTCTGTGTGGTAGGATCATTCATCCACACCAAATCTTCAACCTGATAAGGTGTGAATTTTAAATATTGGTTAAAGTAGTGTTCACGTTTAGTTCTTTGCTCTTCTTGATGAGCGTGAACTGATTGGAATGCTTTGTCCAAGCGACTCACCAGTTCAGAGCCAAAGTTATGTGGAGTTTGTGGCAGTAAAAGTGTAGAGAGATGAACATTCACTGGGATACGAGGCTCTCTACCATGAGCTAGGAAATAGGGAGAGTATCCAGTGCTGGAATGTAGAGTTGAGTTAAAGGATAAAACCACTGCTGGCAGTTAGTGATCCCATTCACCACCATCATCCCGAATGAGTCTCGTCAGCTGCTCTTTAAGAACCTTATTAAATCTTTCGCCCATACCATTTACTCTTGGGTGAAAAGGAGAGGTTCTTTTCTTTTTAATATTCAGACAAACAGTTTGAATTATTTCAGATTCAGATTGTCGTCCCTGATCTGAAAATAGTTCCTCTGGAACACCATGTTCAGGAATGTATCTCTCACAAAGTAGTTTTGCTACAGTTGTTGCTTTCTGATCAGACACAGGATAAGCATTAACATACTTAGTAAAATGATCCTGTACAACAAGAACATATCTGTGTCCCTTGGAGGTAACTGGGAGTTCAGTAATATCTGTACACACAAACTGAAATGTCTATCTGCTTGTATAGACTGCAGTGGAGCCCTACGAGGAGGTACAGGCTTTCTGAAAGATTCACATGTATGACATGTATCACAAAAGTTGTCAATATCTGACTTCATGCTTGGCCAATAACACATTGTGAGAGCTTTCTTAGAGTACGATCAGCACTATAATGACCAGAGCAGGGATTACCATGAAGCTTGTGTAGAGTCTCTAAGACAAATGGTGAGGGAATAAGCACCTGATAAACCACCGATAGGCCTGGTTTGGAAAACTGCCACCAAAGTTTCCTTAATGATTTACCTTTTACATGTCTGAGGTAGGGTCTCTGATTCTGTTTGACCCATTCGTAAACCTCTGAGAAATAGGGGTCTTGAAGTTGTTCAGCCAAAATGTCATCAGTTTGAAAGGAAAGTGTGCTTCTCAAAAGTTCTATTGGTGGGTTAGCTTCCTGAACAATAGAGGAATCTGTTTCTGAAGAACAAACCTGAGCAGTTGCTCCAGTAACGGTGGTAAGGTGCGGTACAGGAGGACTTGTTACCTTAGGAGTACAAGAAGCATCCAGCTCCAGAACAGAAAAGGTGTCTTGAGGGGCAGAAGCAGCTTTCACTTTCACCGTTTGATCCTGTTGCATGATGGGTATCCGTGACATGGCGTCAGCATTGGAGTGTTTCTTTCCATCCTTATGTATGATGGTCCATTGATAGGGATCCAAAGCCATCCCCCAACAACCTCGTCGTCCTGTGGGATCCAGGGTGACATCCAGTTTTCTTAAATCGAGGCGAGGGCGGTGATCTGTGATGATAGTAAAAGGATTACAGCTTAAATAATGTCTGAAGTGTCTAACAGACCAGACGATTGCCCAAAGTTCTCTGTCATAAGTAGACCACTTTTTCTCTGTGCGGGTAAGAACATGACTTGCATAAGCTATAACACGTTCTGTGCCATTCTGCACCTGGGAGAGTACTGAACCTACTGCATAGTTAGATGCATCTGTACTGAGAATGAATGGCTGATGAACGTCTGGAAATGCCATTATTGGAGGAGTTGTTAATGCACCTTTTAATGTCTGAAATGCAGCTGTGCACTCATCTGTCCATTCAAAGGCAACATGCTTTTGGGTGAGTCTGTGAAGTGGAAGAGCAATGAAAGCATATTTATTCACAAAGCGTCTGTAATAAGAACACAGTCCCAAAAATGCTCGTACCTGAGTAGGTGATGTTGGAACAGGCCACTCTTGAATCTTTTGGTTGTTAGCTGGGTCCAATGCCAGTCCAACATGTGAAACAATGTGTCCCATATACCTTACAGCTGGTTTACAAAACTCACACTTCTTTGGGTTCAGTTTCAAACCAGCTTGTCTGAATCTGGTGAGAATGTCTGTCAAGTTTTGTTGGTGATCCTCAAAAATCACGTCCCATACAGATGATGTCGTCGAGATAAATGACACATGTTGTCCAGTGTAGGCCTCTTAAAACCAGCTACATGAGTCGCTGAAATGTTGGTGGAGAGTTTTTCAGTCCCATGGGCATGGCTTTGAATTGGTACAGACTGTCGCCTGTAGTGAATGCTGTCTTGGGTCTGTCTGTAGGATTCATGTCAACTTGCCAGTACCCACTTGACATATCCATATTTGAAAACAGCTGAGAGCCAGATAGTGCATCCAAACTGTCATCAACTCTGGGAGTGGGTGTGCATCAGTGATGGTGACTACGTTCAGTTTCCTGAAATAGACACAAAATCGATATGTGCTGTCTTTCTTTCTCACCATGACGACTGGGCTGACCCAGGGGCTCGTGCTGTCCTCAATTAGGTCCTGAGCCTTGAGCCCCTCCATTTGACATGAGATTTCTGCTTTCATAGAGGGAGAAGTTCGATAGGCCCTTTGTGAAATTGGGATATCACAATTTGTTTTGATTTTGTGCGTGACCATTTGAGTTCTTCCAAAATCAGTTGCATGTTGACTGAAAACATCTGAGAAAGAGATTAAAGTGTCTCTGAGTGTCTTCTGTTGTACAACTGTAAGATCAGGATTTGAAATATCCAAAAGTACAGGCTGTGGAGCAGTCAAGGGCATCTGAATGTTAACACTACCAAGATAACTTTCCATTACCTTGTACTCATCATTACTGCTGCCCAATACTGCATGAAAAGTTCCTATCTGAGTACCACAATATAATGTAATATCATCACTGGATGGATTAGCTACTTTCACACGGATTACACCTTGGTTAGCTGTTGTTACTGTCCATGCACAACCAGTGATTGAATGATTACTGTAATGTGGTTCAAACACACCTGCATAGTCATGTGGTATCAGTCCTTTAAGGGGCACATCGAGTATTGCTGTGATTACTATCTCTGACATAGCCGGGACATTAACTGTATGAGAAACTGCGACATAAGACAGTTTAGGAACGTACTGGTCTGGGCTAACAAGTGGAACTTCCTTATCATCCACAGTGAGGGTTATGTTGCCGGTATTCACAATAATCCCATTAGCAACCAGATAATCCCAACCCAAAATTAGTGGTTTAGTACAATTCCTGACAACCTGGAGAGCATGCGTCATTGCTTTGTGGGAAATATTCAGGTTGACTGAGATTGAACCAACTGTGTCCAAAGTGTCACCAGTAACACTAGTGAGGGGCACATACTGTCTAGTTATGGGTTTTTTGTGAAGAGCAGGTGTAGACATCCGAAAATCTTTGCTGATGACAGAAATGTCTGCTCCTTTGTAAATAAATGCATGCACAACAGTGTCTTCAATCACAACTGACACATATCGTTTTGACACATTAATATCAGATAAACCGTCAATGTCAGTAGATGTAGCCTTATTGTCTTTATGGGCCTGAGTGGAGATGGTAGATGGCAATTGTCCCTCATTGCCAACTGCTTGTAGTTTACCTTGTTTGAGCTGCCTTGAGAAGGAGAACTGAACCTGACATGTGCAGGACTAGAAGAGCGATGATAGAATTGCCTCTCCTCCCCATTGCAATCAGGAGAGTGACCCCGCTGCATGTATTCTCTGTGTGCAGGGCTGTAGCTGCGTTCATGGTGATCAGATGATTCAAGTTGAGTGTGCAGGTCCCTTCTCTCATTGCTGTTTCTGTCATACCTTGAAGGTCTGTAGGAATAATCTCTACCTTTGTAGCGGTCGTAGGAAGTGTCCCTATAATGGCTCCTGTCTGAAGAG
Source organism: Gouania willdenowi (assembly GCF_900634775.1). Classification (NCBI taxonomy): domain Eukaryota; kingdom Metazoa; phylum Chordata; class Actinopteri; order Blenniiformes; family Gobiesocidae; genus Gouania; species Gouania willdenowi. The sequence continues at coordinate 42,607,003 of NC_041047.1, read as the reverse complement.
TGGTACCTGCTGTCTCGTTCGCTGTCAGGAGTGCGATTCCTCTGATGAGATCTGTGGTCAGATGAGTGGTGTTGAGAGTCTTTTTTCTGATGTCGCACCTCCAGCTGGAGTTCTTCAACTCTCTGAGATAGTGTCTCTAGCGTCTGTTGCATTTTCCTGAGATCATCTGAAGAGGCAGAATTCACACTGAGAGTGGTAGAGAATGTTAGATGAGGAGAAGGCATATTCTGAGGGGCCACATGTGTTACAGGTGAGTGATAAAAATTTGGAGTTGTATTGGCAGTGGAAAACACCCTGCTGGCCTGATGAGCAGCCTCAATTTGCATGGCACATTTAAGAGCATCATCAAGTGCTGTCAGACCTTGCTCATGACAACGTAGTTGAAGGTAAGGCTCAATCCCAGCAATAAAGCATCTGAATTTTTCCCCATCTTTAGCATTTCGACCATAAGTGGGAAAAACTTCCTCAACTAGTCGCCTTATTTCAGCAGCAAATACAGGAAGGGGCTCCCCCGGCAGGCGAGTGCGTGCATTAATGTAACTCTGAAATGCCAACAAATAAGCGGCCTGGCCAAATACAGTCCTCAATTTTCCTTTCACTGCATCATAATCAGCTTTTTCTCCATTAGAGAGGCTGTCCCAGTAACTAAAAGCAGCACCACCGAGGCGTGTGGGCAGGAGTTTAGCCATTCTGTCCTCATCATAATTAGAAGTTGCTTCAACAGCCACTTCAAAACGTCTGCACCATTTAGAAAAATCCTCCTTTCCATCGCCCATGAAAACATGAGTAAAATCTCCCTTACAATATTGTGTCACAACACATGCAGCACCATCAGGAAAAGGCAGTTCATTCCAAATATTTTGACTGGACATGCTTTAACTTCACTCTGATCCACTGATTGGACCACGGCCTTATTGTAATAGTCTATGTTCAGTTAGCACTTATCTTTAGACTTTCATGAAAGCAAGCAGATCCTTGTTGTAGTTGTGTGTACACAGGCCGTGAATAGACAACTTCACCATGCAGCATCCTCCGCAGTCACATCCACAATGACGTCCACTAAAGCAGTGCAGCACTCAAAGAAGGGGGCAGAAAAAAGTGTTGTCCATTTCAAAAGTCTCTTTGTACTCACCTATTAAGTCCAATAATCTCCAGTGCAGGGGAAAAAACTTGGTTTCAGTCCGTTAGCAATGGGCTTAGCATAGCCTTAGCTATCCAGCATATGCCGACCATGGCAGGAAGTAAACTCACACAAAGTGTCAAAGTACAACGAGCTCCTTAATCCCTGGTAAAACTCACTGCAAACGTAGCAGTCCACAGTCCGCTGCCACCAGTGTAGGAGTTATAACTCATGATATAACTGTGTTGGAGGCTGTAGGTAAGCAAAGAGCACAGGGACAACTGCTGTAGGTCTTCTTGAACACTTTTATTTCTCCCTCCCTCCCACATAACATACAACTTTTCTCCTTCCTCACCTTATGGGCCACCACCTCCTCATACTTCCTTAAAGTTACATCACCCCGCACGTTGTTACCACCAAACTCTTAAAATGACAGTGTACCATAAACTAGAAAACTTCTACACATCTTTTAAACTTCAAACAATGGATGTAATGAAAGAAAATACCTAAATAAAATCTTGTAACTTGATTTAGATGGAAAAATTATGAAATAAAATTTAACAAAAATAAATCTCATCTTACATTAACTTTAGATAAGTCAGCTTTAGTGGACTGAGACATGTTAGCATCACTAACTGGAATGGATTTAACAATGAAACAATGTTTTCGCTTATACTGGTCCTGATCTGTTTCACTAAATCACTGAGAACATGAATATCTTGACCTACAATTGCAGGTTCCCCATCAACATCAACATCTGTGACAGCAGAAGCATTAGCTTCCCCAGAGCGACCATAAGGAGTAGATGTAACATGTTTGTTCTCATCAAGTCCACCCACCTGGGGGGCCTGACTAAACCAAAGTTTTGATCCTCTTCCAAAACCTGAAATATTGTGTTCATCCAATTTTTTTTTTTTTTTTGTTAAAGTAAAATCTTTAAATCATATATGAAAGTCTGTCACTTTTTTTTTAATGCAATATTATATATATTTCCTTTTTTTTTTTTTTTTTTTTTTAACTGTGGCACAAACAGGCCATCATACTATACACAAAAAACTCCAACTAGAAAAATAAAAATCAGGCTATAAGACACTCTTGACAAAACCAAGGGAATGGATAACACAGATGAAGCTTTGACTGTCCCAAGTAGATCCTGGCGCCCCCTTCTGGATGATCCGGGTCACGGCACCATTGTAGCGGTCTGCACTCTTCTCTGTGCGCTGTGTTAAGTTTTTAATCAAGACCAGGTCACTTTTGGCCAACACAGCTTTTATTGGCGAGATCCTGGCATGAAATTACAACAGTCAGTCCTTGCTTCTGCATACACACACACATTTTACACAGAAGACAGTGTGGTCAGAACTACAGCTATTAGTATGAGCATGTACATGAAATGAGCAAAACGTACCTGGCATGAAATTATAACAGTCAGTCCTTGCTTCTGCATACGCACACACACACATCTTACATGGAAAATATAATCACCTGTTAATTATAAGTTTAAACTAAATAATAAAAAATAAAATCGGAGCTCAAGGCCTGTGCTACTCACCAGAAAACAGCGTGGTCAGAACTACAGCTGTCTTCCGGGTGCACGTCCCACGTTCACAGGGGTGAGGCATTCAATGATGCTGGGGTAAACGTGATTCAATGCAATGTATGAATATTGATGGCAAGTGGAATTATACATTTTTAACTTTGTTACACAGGGAGTGTGTTCCAGAGGGAGGGGGCAGCTACGGAGAAGGCTCTGCCCCCCCAGGTTTGGTGCTTGGTTCTGAGAGGGGAAGATAGAAGGTTGGCTTTAGAAGAACGGAGGCTGCATGCAGGGGTATGAGGGTGCAGGAGAGCTGTGAGGTAGGAGGGGGCCTGGTGGTTAAGGGCTTTATGTGTGAGAAGAGGGATTTTGAATTGGATAAGGTAAGGGACAGGGAGCCAGTGGAGATTTTGAAGGGGGTGATGTGTTTGCGTTTTCGGGTGTGGGTGAGAAGGCGTGCAGCAGAGTTTTGGATGTATTGAAGTTTATGAAGGACTTTGGATGATGTGCCGAACAGCATGCTATTGCAAAAACAATGTAAACAATCATAGCATCTGTATTTGCATCAACAAATACCATATTGGTATTCGGTAATGTTGAGTACACAAAGCTCAGGCCTTGAAAAACAAGGAGTAAAATTTTATAAAATTACAAATGTGCAGTAAAAACGTTCAACCTCTGGTTGTTAACGGGTGGCTGCATGACGTTTAATATTAACCTAACCACTAGGAACGAGTGTATCATAGTGTATCATGTTTTTCCTGCAGTCTGTGCCTTCTCTTCGCCGGAGCTGACGGTTCCTGATCAATGGTTCACAACTCAACTAGATATAGTCAATGTCACCTCAACACACAGCAAGGGCGAGAGGGGGTGGACTCTCTTCCACTTTGGAGGGGCCAGACTGGGGTGGCAATACTTCTTGAACCCCGACTCAATGCCTGTACGTTGGAGTTTACTCCAGTAGACGAGAGGGTAGCCACCCTCTTCCACTGATGCTACCATTAGCTAAGGAGGAAGAACTGATATTGTGAAGTATCCAGCAGCTCACAGCACCACATACTAACACAGAACATGTGTGGACCTGAGGGCATTATTGATAATGTTGCAATCGTGAGATAAAACCATCAACTAACCGGGCCAAACAGGTCATCGCTGCGTGTCGGGGGGAAGAGGAAGTTACGTCTGTGTGATTGACGGTGGGGAGCATATACAAAATACAGTAAGCCTGTGAGCCAGATAGCAAAATAATAAGTAACATGTAGGTGGTAGTGGCGCACCTTTGGATGCAGAGCTTAGATGGAGAGGAAAGGAGTTTACGAGACAGAAAATGGTGCTGCGAAAGATGATGTCAATGTTCCCACCAGCGCACAGCCGACCAGAGCATGTGTGTAACTTTAGTGGATTTTTGGAGATGTGTGGTGATGGTGAGATAAAACGATAAAAACAAAATAAATTAAAAAAAAAACGGGGCAAGCAGTGACTCTGCATGTCCGGGAGGAAGAGGAAGTGATGTGTGGAGAATGATGGGAGAGAAACTTAGAGGAACACCAAAATACAGTAAGAAATCCATTCAACTCTCACCCAAATAGCAAAATAATAATACATTTGCCATCAAAAGCCCGGTCTCAGTTTTTTTTTTTTTTTTAATTATTTTTTTTTTAAATAAGGAAACAATGTTCAGATGTTAAAGTTGTCACTAAAGCAAAGAAAAAGGTTTTTTTTTTTTTTTTTTTTTTTTTTAGCAAAAGGCTGTTTTCTCAGCTTTTTGCTCTGAAACTGAAGATTTGTGTAAAACTTGCTCTATTCAACGGCTGATTATGGGAGAATGAAACAAGCCAGAAACAAAACAAAAGTTCTGATGAAAGTAGAGGCATCAATCTTTCAAAATCTAGTGTCAGATTTCAGATAGTCATAGTACAAAATATTCTATGGGCCTTTAAAAATCAGTCAAAATGCTCAAAAACGGTTGGCACTGAGGAAATTCTGAAAACGAGTTAAAGTTTCAATGCCTGTATAAAGAGGACATATTCAAAGAAGCTCATTTTGAGGTAAATGTCATAAAAGTTATATATAACACAGGCAGGTTAATTATTTGTTTTGTATTTATTTATTTATATTATTATTTTAATTTATTCTTATTTTTTTCTAATTTAAAATTCATTATTTTTCTTTAGTAGCATTATAATCATAATATATTAGTATTAATAATACAGTATTAATAACACAAACGTTTTCTATAATATTATTTCTCATTTTTTATTGCCTTGAATGCAACATGGCTTGATGTTTAATTTGAGTTAAATAAGAAGATAATGCCTGAAAATTAATTGTTCAATTTAAGAAGATGAAATAAAATGACTTGCGTTGAATATTCAGTTGTGTTATGTACTACTTTTCGAGAATCATTAACACATATGAGTGAGGGGGTACTCATGGTATGACAAAGAGGCTCAAGGGGTACACAAGACAAGAAAGGTTGGGAACCACTGTCGTAGAGGGTGCATGGGAGTTTGCCAAACCAGTCATGTGTTTTGTGAACCTGGAGAAGGCATTCGACCGAGTTCCTCAGGTATTCCTGTGGGGGATCCTCTGGAAGAATGGGGTATCAGACGGATAGGGGCTGTGTGAGGGTTAGACTCTGCTAGGGCTGCTCTTTGTCAACGATTCTGTTCATAACTTTAATGGACAAAATTCCTAGACGCAGCTAGGGGGTCCGGTTTGAAATGAGTTTCCTGCATAGGGTGGCTAGACTCTCCCTTAGAGATAGGGTGAGAAGCTCAGTCATCCAGGAGGGGCTAGGAGTGGAACCGCTGCTCCGCCGCATTGAGAAGAGCCAGTTGAGGTGGCTCGGACACCTAATTAGGATACCTCCTGGACTCCTCCCTAGTGAGGTGTTCAGGGCATGTCCCTCTGGAAGGAGACCCTGAGGAAGACTCAGGACACGCTTTAGGGACTATGTCTCCTGGCTGGCCAGGGAATGCCTTGGTATCCCCCTGGAAGAGCTGGAAGAATGGCTGTGAGTTACCACTGCAGCATTGGAGTTGTGCCCCATAGTAGTAGCCTGCCTGTTGCGGGGAAATCAGTGGTCCAGGAAGCAAATTCTTTTTCTTTTTTTTGCGACAACAAAGCCACCGTAGAAATTATCAACAAAAACCATTCTTCCATCCCCATCAACAGATTTGTCAGTTACCTGGCGTTCCGTGTTGGGTCATTTTATTTTCAGAGCAGCTCACATACCAGGTATAGATAATACAATCGCTGATTGCCTGTCTCAATTTAAATTACAGAAATGTTGCCAGCTGTGTCTAGAGGCAGCGCTGTCTGATCTAGTCTGCCCCCCATTCGTTCAGGCAGTGCTAGATTAGACTCTACCTTTCAAAACTATATGTATTCTACAGCACACGTCATGTGTCGGCGTCATGGGGGGGGCATTCGCGGCCAGTGCCCCCCCAGCTGACCTACTGTGCCCCCCCCCACACACACACACACACACTCTTCCCGGACACTACAGGGGAGCTTTTTTATTAATCAAAGATATCTGATTGGCTATCAACTGAATGAGTCCATTCACTGACAGTGGACGGGAGTCTGCTCCATAGATATAATCTACTGTGGTGTAATTGTTTAACGTTTGTGCTATTGAATGTACCCTAGAGCTGTTGTAATGTGTATATGTCTATGATCTTCTCTGTTGATTCACGTGACGTCACTCACATTGCTGCTTCGCTACAAAGCTAGAGCGCTAAATTCAGATGGAGAGCAGGAAGCTTGAGAATCTGCCGTGTTTTGTGTAGTTTGCGGCTGCTCCAATCGTTCTAACTGAGAAAAGGAAAAGAGATTTTATAGAGCTCCGAAGATTGTCGTTCACAAGGGTGAGAAATGTTTAAAGCTCACAGATCAACGCCGTAAAAAGTGGATTTTAAACATACGTCTGTGGTCGGGAGGAGCAGAGTCTGCTGATGCTGTAGCGACCACTTCATAAGGTATGTTAGCGAGCTAACTTTGTTTTTGTGGCTGTGTTTGTATAGCATTAAAAATCTGTGTACCCTTCGTTCTTTGGTTATTCCGTTTTAAAACAAATCAAGATAACAAATGTTTATTTCAGCAGTTTTCTGGTCCTGCTCATGTTTTCATTCAGTCTGTGGATGTTTTAGCTCGTAAAAATCTGCTCACGCTGTAGTTTTGTTTCGCGGTGTTTGGGTCCAATTGGTATTCAAATAAACTGGTGACTGATTATTAACTGTGAGGCTGGTGTGAGGGACAATAGGTGTTAGAACTTCTACCATTTGACACTTTTACAAAAAAAATTACAGCTTTTTTTAGGGTAGTAAAAAAAAATATTTTGCACGTTTTAAATACCGCTAACAGCAGCTGTCAACAAACACGGAAGTTGATCATAACAAATGAGATGCACCAGTAGAGTAGTATTAGTAGACTAGTAGGGTAGATGCAACTCGGAACGGAGTGTTTTTGTGCCCCCCGCAGGTTTCTTAATGCTCCCACAGTTAATGCTGCCTGGCGCCGACTCTGACGCTATATGCGATCTGGGCTCCCAAAATTAATATTAAACATGTACGATTCAGCTTGGTCATACTTCAATTATTTTTGTGCTACCTTCTCTGTTGTTTTGTTGCCCGTCAACATCCCCACCATAGTACACTGCTTCAAATTCCACCGCCTGCAGCCTTCCTCCATCAAAGGACTCATCGTTGGTATGTATCCAATTCCACCTGCGCTGCCTGGATCCCTCCGCCAACAGCCTGTTTGAAAACCCATCCATCCATCTCCTGCTAAACAGTCTAAGGAAAGAAAAACCATAAGGCTTGTGTGCCCGCCTCCCTCTTACTCTTCCACTCTTAAAAAAAATTTATCACACATTTAAGAAAAGGGTTTTTCAGTCTTTACACAGATCTCTTATTAGAGACAGCCTTCCTCACAGCATTCTATGGCTTTCTAAGAGGTGGTGAGTTCACTTCACACTCAGGATCCTTCAACCCTTTGCATGGTATCTCAATAGCTGATGTTAAAATTAAAAGTCACAATTTTTCTCTTTTCCTGAAGCACTCTAAAACCAGTAGAGTATTTTTAATTTCTGGAAATAATTCTGTATCCTGTCCCCTTTATCCACGACCTGTGTAGTATAGTTGATAGTCTGATATCGCGAGAACAGCGGAAGAGCTAGAAGAGCTAGAGCTGCTGAACAGAAGTGTTAATAAAAGAACATAAAACTGAACTAAAGAACTGTTTAATTAAACAACACAGCAACCCGGTTCCTGAGATGCCGATTTCTAGGCAACCAACAGGAGGGAAAGTCCATGTCTCGTGCTTGGTTTACCTCTCACCTTGCCTCCTTTGCCAAGCTTGCGGGCTCCGGCCAGAATGCTACACTGCCCACTCCTTCCGCATCGTAGCTGCAACAACCGGCTTTCATAGCCCCCGTTTATACACTCAAGGCAATGGGCCACTGGAAGTCTTTTGCTGATTTCTTTTTTTTTTTTTTAACATTCATTTACTGTACCTACAGTAGTCATTATCTATATTGATTTATTTTTGTTTCTACTGGCAGGACGGTATAGTTTGGTGAGAAATTTAATGTGTAGTTTAAATTTTAAAGACTTGTTTTTTTTATTATTAATTGTCCATTTATCTATTCATTATCTATATATATTTAATTTCAGTTCTGTTCTACTGGCTCTTCCATGCAAGCGCATGAAACACACAATCTGTTATAATGGCGTTTTTTGAGGGATGGAGATGGAGTTGGACTGGCCAAAAAATTGTAGGACTGGACTTTGTTTTGGATGCCGGCGTAAAAAAAAATGAGGACAGGGATGGGGGGCCTGGGCGGGGGAGATATGGCAGTGTATCTCCAAAGTGTCTCATCCATCTAGGGAAAACAATTATCAATTAGTGATCATTCATACATCCACACACATTAGTCCAGAGCCAATGGATCTAAATGAAAAGTATCTGAATAAAACCTAATACAACTGTTGCTTTATTAAGAATCTAATAATAAACAAAAAGGGAAAGACAGACAGTGGATAACGGACAAACGTAGATGTGGTGGATTGTGAGTGGGGTGTAGGTATGTGGATGTATTGAAATGAGGTGAGTGAAAGCTCTGCTGGTCCAGTGCTCGCTGATCAGTACCTTAAGATGAGGTCTGGGTTGGACCTAGAGACGTTCTGGGTTTGCAGGAACAATGTTTGTGTGGCAGTATAGTTGCGCTGGCGTGCCGCCGTTGAGTTCTGTTTCATTAAACAGCTGGGTTTCTATTGGCCGATCCACAACCCCTTCTGAGTTGATCGTGGCCGGTTTCAGACTAGGAAAAAAGGGACCACGGTTTGGTCCGCGCTTCAGATGTTGGAAGGTCGGCTTTCAGGCACGCTGTTTTGCGTCTTAAGCTTTTGCTGCGAGCAAGGTTCTTAAAAATCTAACTGATGCAACTGCAAATAAAAGAACAAAACTAAAAACATGAAGGAACACGTGTGAGCTTGGACACCCGCGTCCAAAACTGAAGTTTATGGAGCAGCACATCTTTTTAAAAGAATTTGGAGATGCCTTTTGGAGGAGGTGTTTTGGTTGATCATTCAGAGATCATATCGTTGATTGGTCAGTGTCTCTGCTTTCAGCTTGTGGGTGTGTCTCAAGTGTGGTGGTGAAGTGGAATGACAGACAAGAGCGGGAGTTCCTAAACATAGAAAAATGCCTAATATTTAATTCCACATATTTCAAAACATCTTTTCAATATCATATCTTGAAATATGTATTATGAGACAGTTTGATACCAGACACGGTTGAAAAATACCATAGTTAGTACTTCATAAACCGGAATGTCAAAATTAATGTTAGGCTTTTTCTTTACCATATGGTTAACTGTAAATACCTTAAACTAAGCTTTGTGATGATTTATGGTATTTCAAGCACCTTTTAAATGATGAAAGATTATAAAATAACATTCTGTTGGTTATTGAATTTGCTGAAAAAAGTGTCATAGGACAGACAATATTTGCAATTTCATATTCTGCAGGAACCATTCCAATAATGCTTTCTTTTGTGACTTTTCAAACATAGTACAGTTTCTTTGTTCTCATTTGAGCGGGCAACAAAAAGCTAGCATTATTCCAACATCCTGTGGTTAGGGTTCTGGAGGTGACAAAATTCGCAGGGTGTCGGAGCCCAGAGTTTGAAAACTTAGCATGTAAACATTGACTGATCGGTTCCTTTTGATCGTAATGTAAAAGAGAGGTGAGACAGGAGCAAAACTGTTCTTGGATTCTCCTGTTCCTTTGTTCAAACGGGTAGTGGGAGAAGGTCCCCCTGTGGGGCACATTTGTATTTCACAGTGGGAGACAGACCTTCTGACTCCGTCGAATGGCGAAACTAATGTCTAGGTTATAACACCACATTTTTCGAAAAAATTCATATCCCAGTCAATATTCTAATACTGTATCATTTAAAATCCTCTTTCTCTCTTCCTTTCCCTTCTCCCCTCTGCTTTTTCCTTTTCTTCTTATACCTTTGAGCAAACCATCTTATCAGGAGATCTACAAACATACTAAGGTTAGACAACACAACCCTTGGAGTTTTAAACCTTTAACTCTGATAACAACACCTTCTTCCCTTTCTCTTCTGTGTCCTATCTCTTTTTCTATCTCTTCTAAACTATTTTTCTACCTTTTGTCTTTTTCCTTTCTTCCGCCTCAAACCAAATGTCAAGTTGTCCCTTTCTGCTAATAACAACTTATTTACTGCAGACGCAAAACTTGTCTCTATAGTCTAAATTTAGATTTTTTTCTGTGCGTCAAAATCTTTTGTTTAATCCGTGACCTGAGTTCTGCTCTCAGCCACAATTCATTGTGACAAAAGTTCATAATTTAACATCCAAATATCAGAGTTTTGTTTAAGATGTTATATTGTGATTATATTTACAGGAATGATGTTTTCCTGAGAAAAAACGGACGATGGACTAGCAGTCTCCTAAACCCTTCCCTCCTCTCCGTCTCCGGTGATCACCAAGACCTTGACCTTTCTTGATCCAAGAGTGTTTCAGTCTCCTTTCCCTGAGAAGAATTGATTTGTATTTTTAAACATTTCAATCCATCTATTATTCTAGTGTTAGGTGAAAATACTTTGTTTAGATCATTATTTTCATTTGTCTTATTTATGAATTCAATGTTTAGGATTGGCGTTTAGGATTGGAATTGCGGCCTCTAAATTGATAAAACACAGGAACAGAAGAAAAAAAATGAATCAAATTCTTGTTATTGGCCCAAAATATTTCCTCAAGTATAAATATACTTGCTTACCATATTCTTTCTATTTTCCTTAGTCTACCTTAATCTACCCCCATAGAAAGAGATAGTCTGAAATTGCAACTCACGTAGTATGTTAGTATGTATGATGGAAAATTCTACGTCATTTGTGGTTACAAAGCTGCGTGGGCAAGCAAGCCTTAAATGGGTAAATATCAACACCCCTTCTTTTCTGACCACAGAGTCAAACTGGCTAAAAGCAGTTAAGAGGTGGTTTCCAACTTTTTGGGTGTCAAACAAGTTAGAAGCAGTTCAAACAAGCGAGAAGCAGTTGAGAGGTGGTTTCCAACTCTTGGGTGTGGTTCTTGGCCTTGCTAAATATGTCATGAAGCAATGCAACATTTCTATATGTTAATATTGTGCAACACTTTTATAGGTAGATAAGCCGGCTAGCATGAGTGTGTGTGTGATTGGTGAGTGGGCCCCTCACATAACACCTATTAGAGTACATAATCTTACAGACAGAGGTGATCTTGCTGCTGAGATGTGTATATTGTTTGTTAATATGTTTAGTAAAGTATAAGTTCACACTTAATTTACAGTTTGGTCATTTTGCATATTTACAGGTGTGTGTGTGACTGTGATTTGATCATTGAGTGTGTTAAAGGTGTAATGAGAGTTAATATAGCACTTTAAAGATTACATAGGACTTAATTGTTAGTAAATTAAATAAAGTAGTTGACCTTTGTTAGTCTGTAATGCTATAGAAAGAACTGAGGAGACCCTTACCTACTGTAATATAGTGGGTAAAGGTGGGCTACAAAAAAGTACTAGCATAGACCAGTGGTATTTTTTGGCTCAAGTATTCCCTGTCTCTCATTTCTGAATCCGAGTACCCCCTTATGTCCAACTACCACATTTTGCTCAGAATACTATGAAAACAAAACAATGGATCATAATGATGGAATGAATGAGTGATCACACATATTTGAAAGAATCTCATTTTGTAAATAAGTGGAAAGAAGCAGTATTTAGCACCTCATGAATAGATTTAATTCTATAGTTTTTATAATTTATTGTGATCTTCCTCCCAATGTGGGACCAAGAGAATAATCCTTGTTTTTTCAGTTAGTGTTCTAATCAGTATCATTTCTATCATCATCATTTTGTGGTTTCATTTTGTGTTTCTGGTTTCATTTTGTGTATATTTTGTTTTTGTGTGTGGTTGGTATTATTTAAATTATTCCATTTCAGTCTGTTTCTTATGTCGTTATGTTTAGAGGTGTCCCGATCTGATATTGAAATTGGATACCGGTCCGATATCAGCACGAAAACGAATATCGGATTTTATCGGACTGCATCCAAAATGACCGATTTAAGCGCTCCGATAAAATTTTCCGCTCCAGCACTTCTATCCATAGGTGATTGTGGTTCACACTCCAATAAAGTAACCTACTGTTGCGGACTATTGTTCTCTGTTTGAGTAACATCACTTGATCAAGCGTTTTCTACAACATTCCACACTACAAAATAAGTAATATAAGTATGTTTGATTCGTACTGATATATCGGATCAATATCAGTATCGGCCGATAAGCAAGGCTGCAATATCGGTATCATTGTGGAAGTGAAAAAGTTGTATCGGGACATCCCTACTTATGTTTGTTTAATTTGTGGCAATCTTGTGTGTTTTTCTCATATTTAGTGTGTCTTTGTTGTTGTTTTGTGTGTTGCTGGTAATAGTAAGTATTTTTCTTTCTTAGTGTGTATTTTTGGTGTCATTTTGCGTATTTTGTTGTTGGTTGTCTGTTCTTCTTATTATGCAGTATATTGTTTCTCTTATTTGGTGTTTTTGTTGTCGTTTTCTGAATTATAATATTTTATATTAATAATATTTAGTATTAATATCATTTTGAAATAAACATTATAAAACCCCATATTTTTTAATGCTTCCATTTCCTTCTCTCTCTCTTAAGTACCCCCTGTAGTGCCATTGCGTTCCCCTCGGGGTACACATACCCCAATTTAAAAAAAAAAAAAAACTGGTATATACAATAGTGTGAGTGAGTGTGTGTTAGGTTATTATACTTCTTGAAATGTAATTGAATTTGTTTTGTTTTTTCATTTTGTTTTTCAGATTTTGCCTTTTTTTTTTTTTTTTTTTTAGTTAGTTTAACAAGTAATTGAATAAAAACGGGAGTGAAAAAGGAAGTGGTAAATGAATACATGTGGTGCACCTAAAATTTCACCACATTGTTTTTAGTTATTTTATTATTTTGTATGTTATAGTAATAAATACGTGGTTTTATGTATTCTTTAATATTAAGTGTTTACACTTAAACATTTGGACATTTTAATATGTCATTAGTGCTGTCCTGATTTGAGTGAGGGGAACCTGACCCCTAAGTTGGGTTTCACGGTGCAACTTCCCGTTTTCCCGTCAAACTCAATCTGGATGTGAAAGCAATACCTCGTGTTTATAGCTCTTGCTCACTCACAGTGTTTTTCAGGTCAGTACACAGTGAAATCTGTCAGTTATCACACTGTAAGGTATCTACCTTTTTGTTTATGTGTATGTTTTACTGTTAAAAAACATTACTGGTGTTTTAGAACCGATGTTGTGTGAAGGTTAGACCAGGAGGACCTTTCCTGCACGTGTGAAGTCACGCGAGATTTTGTAACAGAAATATCACAATATTTCGGAGACTCCGGTTTTGGGAGTTTAATTTCTTTTGATCTTTTAAAACTATTAACATGCACTTTACTTTAATTTTAGGATTCAAGTTAATGATCTCTGATCATATTAAGTGTTAGTTAAAACTTGGTTTGGTGAGTGAGTGTATTAGCTGAAGAAGAGCATTTATTTAGAAGGTGGAAAATGATGCCATGTTGATTTGTTGAGATGATGTTTTGTGTCTTTGTGTATTTATATGGATATGTTGTGGATGGAAACTGAATGTGGAATATACTTTTGTGGTATTGAAATATTGTGAATGATTAAAAACGCAATCTGGATGTTTACAACATATGGACATATTCAAGATTTGAAATCATCAAATGTAGTTTGTTCGTTTCTTTGCCTTCTCTGAAAAGTGCTTTAAATGGGTCCTACCTGTCTTTATCCATGCCGGATCGGCAGGTAGGCAGGGAAAGCTGAATTATTTAATTTCTCTTTCTTCATTTTGATTCTGCTTTTAACGTCCCATGGTTTCCCCTGTCAAAGCCACTTTATGACGGACAACTGTGACGTCAGCCCTTCCCATGGCGGGAGGGGGGTGTTGTGTAAATGTTCCGACTGCATTCAACTCTGCACATCAGCAGAGTGTTTCTCGACGCAGGTAAACTGCGCTCAAAGACACTCCATTGACTCATATTAAAGAGGGGTTACTGCGAATGAACAACTTTTAACGAGAGTGGACGGTAAAGGTTTTTGCGCCCCAAAAAGGAAACACGTCACCAATCAGACACAGATGAACGAAACGACTTTACACATCATCATTATCTACATAATATTTATTCTGATTATCTAAATACAGATATAACTTTGCTTTGTAGTATTTTTAATTCATTATTTATTTTTTTTAATTTTTTTTTTATATCTACTCAAACAAAAGTGGTGAGTGGTGGGGCGGCCGCCACTGTTAACTAAGGGCTCTATTCTCCCATGTGCGTAAGTCCAAAAAGCCACACAGCGGTGCTGTTTTTGGCTGTGTGCTTTTCTCCCCCTGTACTTTAAGTCAGTCGCTGCGTGCCTTCATCCCAGTTACGCACTGCGGGTTGAGCGTACCTGAAATGTGGGGGTTCCCATTCAAATCTGGCTTTACGCGCATTCTCCGGTGTGCTTAAGTCCTTTTCCTCTTACGCGCTTCTAACCCTGGAATAAGGTGAAAACATTATATTGCACTAGAAATATGGACTTAGTTACATTTGAAGCCACACAGACTTGTGCATCATGCAGCAGCAGCTGTGATAGCTCATTAATTAAAACTGTGACAGACACAGACTTCTGTCCACGTTGGTCACAGTGATTCAACTATTTTCATACTACGTCCAACGTAAAGTCACAGTTTGATCCACTACAGAGTGAAACAAGCTGTCATATGCAGATGAGGATGGACCACAAAATGTTCCCCCACATGTTTTAATGAGACTCAGCTCAGCTTGCTTTAAACATTTTATATTTAAAACTGCGTATTATGGAAGCCAATAGTTGTGTTTCACTGCAAACATCCTCTGTATTAAAGCAGAACGCTCTGAGACCACGTTATTTCCTCATATTTCCAGCGCATCTAAGTCTGTCATGCTTTACAGCGATGATGATGATGATCAAGGAGAGAGATTTTAACTGAGACTCAGACAGAATGTGGCCGATCCTTACTCAGACTGCAATAATTTGATCAGATCAACCTGTTACATTGTTTATCAATGAAGGCGTTTCAAATTAAAAGTGAACTTTATCATTTTAACGGATTTCAATGACATTTACAAGCGTTAAGACAACTCTATGTTCCGTGATTTCTAGACAGCCCCAAAAAAAAATCACCATCACCACCTCCTTTCCTTCAGTCCGCCTTCATTTACACATGTGCGCTTTTTGGCTCCTTACGCGCAGTGGGCGTCAGCAGCCTGGACCAGATAATACGTGTTGGAGAGTAGTGTGTAACTGCAGGCGCACAAAAAGGCGCTTCAGTCCAGATGGGAGAATAGACCGCTAAATGATTAGCCCTCCCCTGAAACTCTTTCAGACATGAACAAAAATCCAATCATTATTGTTTTCACTACAGACAATTTAGAGACTCCTAACAACCTAACAGTCATGTTTTTTGGATTGTGTGAGGAAACCGGAGTACCTGGAGAAAACCCACACAAGCACAGGAAGAACATGCAAACTCTACAGAGAAAGGACTGAAGGCATAAACCCACATCGTCTTTACTGTGAGGCAGATGTGCTAACCACTATGCCACCATGCTCCTCTATGTTGTTTTTTTGTATTTATAGTTGTGTATACCTATATTATTTTCTTAAATTTTATCTTTATGTTAATTATTTTGTCACAAACAACATTTGTATTCAGTCAGTGCTGTCAAACAAATTTTCAGGAGCAAAATCCAGAGCGATCTTCAGGGCAACATATTACTGGAAAGAAAAAGGAAAAATATCAATATTATTGGGCTCTAAATTAAACTGATATATACACAGTGTTGGGGAGTAAGGGATTACATGTAACAGCAAAATGCAAAATATGAGTAACTGCAATTTGTTACAGTTACAGTTTAAATGGTTGGTTATCAGATTACAGGTACATTGTTAAAATCAATGGATTACATGAATTTACTTCTCTGTTTTGCAGGTTCATTCACTCCTAACATTGCAACACGATGCTTTTCCCAGAACCCCCAATGTAAAAAGAAGAAAACATATTTGTGTCGGTCATGAGCAGCAGGAAGAGGAGCAGGAGCCAGAACCGGTAAGAAAGGATTTGTTGTGTGGTCTCTGCAGCACAGAGCAGTGGCGGCTGCTGGTCTTTCATGCAGGGGAAGCTCATTTTCTGCCCACTTCAGAAAATGTATCTGTTTATTTAAATGTGAATTCTAGTAGAATTCACATTTTGTTGTCAACAACTATTTGTAGATTATCACACACGCACGCACGCGCATAGCTGCTGCGCGCTGGAGTGTGAGTGTTTGGTCAAAAGTCTCACAACACAAGCAGTAACAGTCTCCACAAACACCAAAAACAGACACTAGGTTTGTCAGAAGTTAATTCGCTATGAGAGGATCAGCAAAGTCTCCGTGTCAACACAGAGCAACGGACTGAAATATTTGAAAAACCCGCCTGTGTGCTTACAACGTCATACTCTCTGATTGGCTCATTTCGCTGTCAATCAAAATTGAATTAGCCTGAGACAGATCATCCAATCATCATCCATTATTCCAGCGTCCGGAACAGACAGATCCAGCCCACTGCTCCATAGACCTCCTGTGAAGCCCGGCGTCCGTTGGGCGGGACTAAGTGCGTCATAACCGAGCATTTATCCAATGAGCGTCTAGTTTGACTGCAGTGGATCAACCCCTAAATCCTGTCCCATTGAAGTCAATTGAAGCTGAACTTCACCACTGTTTATTAACACTGTGACGCTGCGGTAATGAATGAAGAACGTCACGCTGTCACTGTCAGTTTCCTGTTTTAAGAAGCTGATTCTGAACTAAACATACATGTGTTCTGTCATATATTTAGTCAATGAAATGTACACACAACACTACATATTTGACCACTGATTTTAGGGGAAGCTGAGGTTCCCTTGTAGTCTTAAAGCATCCGCCACTGGCACAGAGCAGGTATGGATGCTGTGAGATGATGGCTCTATGAAAACTTCCACAGCCTGTACATACTTTCCACTGAAGAGTGACAAAGTTTGACAAACTTTGTGAATATTTCAACTGGGCGACTGTCAGCACACAGCTGATCACAGCGAGCATGCGAACGTTAGTTTCTCTACTATGTTGGGTAATGATGATGTGATGTCAGAGCAGAGAACAATTTAGCTAGAAAGTGTCTATTTGTATGTTTGCTGTACGGACAACCCCAGGTGCTATTGGTACGGTTACCGAAGTACACGTACGTAGCGTCTTAGGGTTAGGGTTAGGTTAAAACCCAAAATTACAACAATGTTTAGGGTTAGGGGTAGAGTTAAGTTTAGGGTAAGGTTTAGTCTTAGTCACGCGATCTAAACTGAACAATGACTGACCTATCACCAGTGACGTGCCGTGAGCAGGGTTGGGTAGTCACGTTGCAAATTGAGACCACCAATGACAATTTCATATGTTTCTGCTTGCAAGTGTGAAGGTCTGGTAGCTCAGGTGTTGGTTTCCCATCTTTTAAAAGCTGTCGTTTTTCCTCAAAAGAAAGTTCCTTTATTGTCTCTAGCGCCAGCATCCTTCCTGTAGTGTAATCCCGTCCACTAGCTAGAGAATGTAGCAGCTGCAGCAGCCACGCTGGATCAATTCACTAATGCACTGTGAACTTACATATAGCATTAGCATAGCATGATTACGTCCAAAGGCAGCGCAGCGAGCTTTCTTTTTACGTAAATGGTTTTCATCTTGCATGCGCAAACACATTTGGGAGAGGATGTGGCCTCCTCCTGTCTGACAGAGTGGAGTGAGACGTGCAGCGTCTCTGCCGTACCAGGAAACGGCACTGTTTAGACATATGATCTATGAAACGCACCAAATGCTGACACTTTCAAACTTATAGGTACTGTAGGCTATCGGAAATTGAAAAATAAATAATTTATAACTATATTATAGTTATATTAAAATTAAAACAAATAATCAAAATATCAATTCACCCTGAGGTAGGCACTGCCTACCTTGCGTACCCTGACTGCACATCACTGCCTATCACGTGACCTAAACTGGCCAAATAGGGGTGCTGCGTACGAATAGAATGTCAGTATATTGATATGGCAACCGTACGGATAGCCACTGCCATTTATCTATGGAAGAGATAACTCTGCTAACTAAATAGATGGCTGTGTGTGTGAGTGAGCGCGCAGACGCTGTGCGTCTGCCCTCGCGTGTGCATGGGTGAAAACGTGTATCTCATTGCCGGTGTTTTTAATGGGATGTTTTACTACCTGCTATTGATTCCATGGCTACTCCGTTTGTATGATGATGAAATCAAAGCTTTATTTTGTATTTAGTAACATATCACACACTTCTCTCATTCCACATGTCACTGTTCAATTAAAATGTATTGCCTGATCATGTTATTATTGCGAACTGAACAGTAATTCTGATAACTGATTTATTAATATAGTTGCCATTTTCAGCGACATGCAGTCGGGGTAGGCAAGGTAGGCAGGGCCGACCGAAGGGTGAATTGATATTTTGATTATTTGTTTTAATCTATACTATAATTCAAGGGACGTCTGTGTGGATGGATGTGTGTGTGTGGAGCAAATATCTCCCTGACGCGGTGCGAGTTCGACCTGAAACTCGGTTGACGGCTTTCAAACACCCAGAGTGTGTGTATCTGTTATTTTGGAGTAATTTGGTCATTTCAAAATGTTTATTTTAATTTTATTTCACTTCTGGACGGCCTCGAAATGAAACCTATTCAGCTTTTGACCTCACGGTGTGAGGGGGCGCTAGCGCACCATCTGTTGAGAGACGACTTCCGGCATTTCATTCATTTTGATCACAGTTGAGACGACTTCCGGTATCCATTTTGAAGGCAAAACAGATGAACTGTGAATCAACTGCTATTCATCCACGTTCCAAAGACCCCGAGTGTGTGCATCTGTTATTTTGGAGTAATTTGGTGACTCAAAACATTAATTTTATAACTACGGCTCCCTCGGTAAGAGCGCGCTACTTCCGGTTCCGGGTTCATGAAGTCACCATGTTGCAGGTTGTTTGGGTAAAAAAAAAAAAAGGTTAATATTAAAAATGTGTTTGTACCGCTAAAAGTCATTAAAGTTAATATTTCATGGTGATTTAATATTTTTCCCGTGATTCCAAACTTCCTTTAAATCTCCGGCCATGGACTTCACTTCCTCCTTCGTCTCATGACTGAGCAGTGGCTGTGCTGACGAACGTTAGTCGACCTTATCACAAACTACCTGGTTATTCAGACAGAGGAATGGAACGTTTTTGTGGGTCCACAACATTGATTATTGTTTGTTCTGCGCAAGGGTAAGTGTTCTTATATAATTCTAAGTGCTAAGAAAGGATGCTAGCAGCTACAATGTAAACACACACACGCACACACACACGGCTGATGTTCTTATATTATTCTATGTGCTAAGAAAGGATGCTAGCAGCTACAATGTAAACGCACACACGCACGCATGCACACACACACGGCTGATGTGGAGCACACAGAGCCGTTTAGAGAGAGTTGCAACTCTGGTGTTGCAAAACGTTTATTTTTCTCTCTTAGCTAGACGCGCATGTGTGTGTGAAGATAACGCACGGAGGAGATGGAGGCACGCACGCACGTACGTACGCACACACACACACACACACACAGTATTTATAATTAAAATATACTAAATGAGTAAAATAAAACAAAAAACTATACAATATTTATACAAAAAGTACACAAAATTACAACAGAAATGCATAAAAATATACAAAAATGTTCCAAAAACACACGAAATTACTCCAAAAAACATACATTACAAAAAAAATACATCAAACCAAAAAAAATAAAAATGAGTAAAAAAACAACAAACACATTTATCATGCACATGTCACATAAAATTAAACAATTTGCAAAACGTTTATTTTTCGTGGTACTTCCGTGTCTCTCTTAGCGAGACGCGTGTGTGAAGATAACGCACGGAGGAGATGGATGTAGACACACACACACACACACATACAGTATTTATAATAAAAATATACTAAATGAGTAAACTAAACAATATTAATACAAAAATGACTCTAGAATAACACTACAATGGCAACAAAAAACAATAATTATACAAAAAAATGCACAAAAAGACAACTGAAAGATAAAAAATACACATGACTCAAAAACATACATTACAGAAAAATACAACAAAAATATGAAAATGGCTCAAAATACACAAAACTAAATATTTATATAAAAAATACACAAAACTAAATATTTATATAAAAAATACACAAAACTAAATATTTACACAAAGAATACACAAAATGACTCCTGAATCACACTACAATGGCAACAAAAACAATAATTATACAAAAAAATGCACAAAAACACAACAGAAAGATACAAAAATACACATGACTCAAAAACATACATTACAGAAAAATACACCAAACAAAAAAATATAAAAGTGAGTAAAAAACAAACAACAAACATTTATCATGCACATGTCCCATAGAATTAAACCAGGAAAAATGCACCCACATTTATACCCCTTTTGCTCTCACATGAATGCATACTACCGACGGGCACTGTACTAGTTATAATATAATTATAAATGATTTATTTTTCAATTTCCTACAGTACCTATTTGAAAATGTCAGCATTTTGTGCATTTTCATGGACCAAATGACTAAACAGCGCTATTTCCTGGTACGGCTGCACAGTCTCACTCCACTGTAAGGCAGAAGGGGGCCATACCCTCTTCCAAAAGCATGTTGCTGCTCTGCCTCTTTCCATAGCATGGTTTTATGCGTTTGCGCATGTGCAGTCAGTTCCTCAAGATGAAAACCATTTACGTAAAAAGGCAGCTCTCTACGCTGCTTTTGGACATAACCTGCATTAGTGAATTAATCCAGTGTGGCTGCTACAGCTGCTACGTTTTCTAGCTAGTGGGCAGGATAACACTACAGGCAGGGTGACAGCGCTAGAAATGATAGAGAAACAGCTTTTAAAAGATGGGAGACCAACACCTGAGTTACCAGACCTTCAGCAAAGGTAAGGTCAGAACATTGTTTGTACTTTCCACAGTGAATGGTACAAAAGAATGGATTGGCTTTGTAGATGCGCCTCACTGAGGCTGTTTTGAGTTGTTGTCATTTTCTCCGTGTTTCTGTGTTTCCAACACAAACAACGGATGTGATGCCGTGTCATGAAATATATCTTTTTGGGAGAGTATGGAGGCTATATTGAATAATTGTTTATGTTTCTTTAATGGTGTTTTATGATGTTGATTTTGTTTGATTAACACTTGCCAGCAGAAACAAATGAAAATGTCATTGGTGGTCTCAATTTGCAAAGTGCCTACCCAGCCTTAGTGGTCACGGCACGTCACTGGCCATTTTAATGCAGTTGTTGATCACATTGATTATTGATCAATATTATTGCTTGGACTGTTAATTGTCCAAATATTTGAAGACTTTAAACTAAAAAAAAAGCTTGAAACTGCCACACATTGATTGCAGAGCTCACTGGTTTGTTTTCTGTTTGATTTGATTCATCATACAATTTTTTTTCAAGACAATGTTTTTACCTTGTAGATTATTTTTGTGTTTAAATTGAACTGTTCTAGAAAACCCTTGTGTAATAGACTAGTCACTAGTGGATAAAGAAACATCAGTGTAGTTGACAAGGATAATAGTCATCGTCCCTAATCTTTATCTGCTTATTGATGTGCAATTACAGATAGTCTACTGTCTACAGTTAGCTCTAGGCTCCTGTCTATGTTTCCTTACATACAAAGTCCTCCATGATGTGGTAACATGGTTTGTTAATAGACTAGTAGAGTTTGTGTTCAGTGCTTGTGTGACAGTTGGTTGTGTATGAGTGTCTAAACTCGGGTGTATAGTCTGTTCTTG
This sequence comes from Gouania willdenowi, assembly GCF_900634775.1. NCBI lineage: Eukaryota > Metazoa > Chordata > Actinopteri > Blenniiformes > Gobiesocidae > Gouania > Gouania willdenowi. Next base: position 42,584,812 of record NC_041047.1, on the reverse strand, counting down.
TGTGCGTGTCATCCATTTGTCTCTGTCAGTGCCTCTTTGCACGTGTCCCTGGTAGTCTGTGTGCGTATCTTTTTGGTCAATGTCTATGTTTCCCAGTCTGTCTTCTCGGTGTGTGTTCCCTGGTCTGTTCCCCGTTTGTGTGACTCTGTGTGGCTGTGTTTGGAAGTGTGCGTAGCACAGGTGTGGGTGAGGTTTGGGAGGCTCTGCTTTGGGAACCCTCTTCGTGCCGTACCAGTCAAGCAACAAACTATTGTTTTGATAAAACTTGCATCAAACCTTATTCTGTGTATGCCTGAGTTCCTGCTTCTGGGTCCTACTGCCTGTTTTGCCTGGTTGTGACGGGGTACCAATCCTATATGATTGAGAAATAAAATGAAGCAATAACCACTGCATTAACCACTCAGCTAAAGGGGCGGTTGGATAAATCTTTACATTTTAGGATACAATAAAACACAGGGTTGACAAATGGCTAAAACATGTAACTTCATGTTTATAAAAGCTGCAATATTAGTATTTTGTGGCCACTAATTAGTATTTTTTGGTCACATTTTTTTTTTTTACTATTTCATGTCTGGGCCTTCATCATAGATGACAAGGCAATACTAATTAATTTGCATAGCTTGTTTCATACACAGAAGGGAAGTGAAACCACTGTTCAGAGGCCTAATAATTGGGATGTATGGAGGACGAGCGATAGTCTGAGGAGTCACAGTGTTGGCAACACTTGTTAAAAGCTGAGTTCAGGATGTTAAGTCTACAACACAAAAGGCGACACAAAGACCGGGACTGGTAGAGAGTGAGGACCAGCGGGGGAGTCATTGAATGTAGAGAGTCAAGCTGTAGAAGCTTTAATAAACACCAGCACTACAAGTCGAACCCAAGGCCAGGGTGAAACCTTAAGTGCAAAGAGGTCTGTGACCAAACAACATATTTCGGTTATTGACGGTGAGCAAGAGGTGGCATTTCTAAAGGAAAACTTGCTGTGAAATCCTTTGAAGACTGTGAAAAGAAGGAATCTAAATTAGCTTTCACAGCAATGATAGTTTGCTCCTGGCCTTGGAAAGCCAGGAAAAGTGATTCTAACGTCAAAAGCAATTTGTGTGGGGGAGCAGGTGAGGGTGGGGCAATAATGTTGAATGGAAAGGGAAGAGGTCTGTGGAATTTAAACAGCAGCACTATCTGTTTGACCTTGGTGCAAAATGACGGAAACAAATTGTTTTGGACTCCCATCAAAGCAGCTGATATTACTCGTGCCTGTTGTTTCCAACACTAGGAAATAAAAGACTGTTTTAGATCGACGGGCATTTTATCTGAGTTTCTCCAAAACTTAGACATTTTATTTTTTTTATTAATTAGATTATACGTGTAACCCTTTCACCACAGCTCGAAAAAATAGAAGACACTATATCCACCAGAATATTAGAGTACCTATCCTTTTTAAATTAGTGGCGAAAGAGACATCCCATTGTAAAATAACTATCTAGGGTTAAGTATGACTCTCACTCTCCTGAACATAGCATATGACGCTACCAGGAAACTCAGGTAAGTTACATGTATTAAATTATATTTATATACTTTGTACAGACAATATTATTACTATACCTAAATAGTAACACGGAAATGTGTCACTATACACTTTAAATCAAACAGAAATAAACAACACAACACAGTAGCTCAGTTTTACATGTGTATTAACAAACTAAATGTTCTTTATGACATTCTTGAACTTCATAAACAGGGCTGCCACGTTTCAGAAAATGACAAGAGTGAGACTTAAGGGCCTTGATGCGTTCCGGTGGAAAAAAAAAAAAAAAGTAGCCTTTTTTAACGTTAATTTATACCTTAAGACTGATGTCCTCACTTCCATACAGTGGCTCTCCCTGCACTGTGGTCTCCTAATGCTAGTTTTAACCAACCAGACATTAGAAATAAAAACTAACAAGAATTTTGTCAATATTTCATTTCAACCAACTCTCCATCATTTAGCTGGGGACATGTCTCATGTTATAGGTGTTTGTCACAGATTTTGATGCCTTGATGACAGAGGCAGGGGGCTCCCACTTAGAACATTGTGGCAAAAGGCAGTGCTACCTTTACCTCAGCTCTCCTTGTCTGCAACAGAAAGGAGGTCATTAAAAAGCAAATCATGTAAAAAACATTAAAACATCAAGTGATTTTTGATTGAATGAATGTCTTAGCAGCAGACTCAAGGTCCATAGAAATACACTATTACATACAAAAATAATCACAAGAACAGTTCAAATGAACATTAGATTAGACAAGGCATTTGTTTCATTTACTATGTATTTATGCTGATATAACTTAAAGGTGCAATTCAGCCACTAGTAGTGTTCATAACACTGCTAGTGGCTGAACAAGAGTTTTAATTCAATTAGGTTAATGTCTAGCACAGACACACAACTGTAGGAGTGGGTGATATGGGGAGAAAAAAAATCACATCACGATTTTTTCTTTGTAAAATCACAATACAATTTTTTTAATTCAAATCATTTAGACTTTTAAAGTTATTTACCAATAAAAAAAATCCACGTTAACGGAATCACGGAATCGATTCATAAAATCGGAATTCACTGTTCAACACAGAAATGGGCAGAATCGGCATGAAACGCTGTCATTGGAACTTTTTTTTTAATGGGGAAATGTTTCCGGGGGGATTGCTCATCAGGTGCACCGCCTGCTCCCCTCCCGTCTTGGCCTCTTCAAATACCACCTAAACCACCCGAAGCACTGTCTAAATTGCCAAAAAACTACGCAAATCATCACTGACTCCTAAATACGGACCCACCAGTTTATAGTTTAAACAACTCGCTGCTTGGGTGTGACGTCATCATGTATTTGCGACGTAAGAGGAACTGATAAGCGGAATTGACAGGCAAGCAAACAAACAATACCTAGGAATTCTCAGAAAGAACCGGTTTTCGATTCCCATCTCTAGTTGCTGAGCAACACAGAGTTTCAGCTCATCCAAAGATTTTCTATTGGATTAAGGTCTGGAGACTGGCTTGGCCACTCCAGAACCTTGATATGCTTCTTATGGAGCCACTCCTTGGTTATCCTGGCTGTGTACTTCGGGTCATTGTCAAGTTGGTAGACCCAGCCATGACCCATCTTCAATGCTCTGACTGAGGGAAGGAGGTTGTTGCTTAAAATCTTGCAATACATGGTCCCATTCATCCTCTTCTTAATACAGTGCAGTCTTCCTGTCCCCTTTGCAGAAAAGCACCCCCAAAGCATGTTGTTTCTACCCTGATGCTTCACAGTTGGGAAGGTGTTCTTGGGATAGTACTTATACTTATTTTTCGTCCAAACACGGCGAGTGGAGTTTAGACCAAAAATTTTGGTTTCATCTAACCATATGACTTTCTCCCATGCCTTCTCTGGATCATCAACTTCAGACGGGCCTGGAAATGTGCTGACTTGAGCCTGGGAATTTTCTGTCCAATGCTTGATTTTATCCTATGATGGCCTAGTGTTCTACTGACAGTAACCTTTGAAACTGTGGCCCCAGCTCTCTTAAGGTCATTGACCAGCTCCTTCCATAGTGTTAGCCGCATTCCCATAATTTTACAATTTTCCAAGAAAAGTCCAGACAAAGGCTGCACTTACTTGGCTGAGGAGGGTGTGCTTCAGACGACTCGGCCAATCAGAACAGGCAGGTAGGTGGGCTGCTAGACATTCTTCTTCTTCTGGCCCCATGGGGGCAGCAGAAAGCGTTGGCTTTAGGCTCTGAGTTTATGTGCATTCAGGTTTTATGACAGCTCATGCCTCTTAGTCTGGTCTTGTTTTATTTTCTCAAGAGGAGTAAAATAATTTGAGGTGTGAGCATGTTTTCTTGTTGTTGTTTTAACTGCCATTTCTCAGAAAGAGTTGATATTCTTGGGTTCAGCTGAAGTTGTATTACTCCTGGTGTTGAAGTAAAGTAAATCCCTGTCTGCATTTTGAGATTTGACATACTGATGGAATGCAGGTTGATAAAGGAGCGGAACAGTTTTTTGTGGACAGTGGGAAGAGTGATTTGAGGACAGTATGTAATCCTTAGGACAGCTCAGAATATTGTGTTAAAATCAGAAAAGGTACATTAAAGAAAAATAGATTCTGGCTCCCAAAATGCTTTGGTATGATCCTTTTTGGACTACAATGATTTGGATCATATCGTGAATCAATGTATTGTCAAAAATATCCTGTTTTTTAAAATTGCCTGACAGTACATTATGGCTGTGTTTTCACAAACGTAGTTAATAATGACAATATGACAATCTGTTCTCTCTGTGGCTGTCAGCTGAAAGATGGGACGCCTACTGCGATCACCACAGGCCAATCTGTGTCTAAATGAAACATCAGCGAGGCCACCCGATGTCAGCACTGCTGTAATAAAAATCAAAGCAACAGCATGTAGATCTTAACAAAAACAAATGGGGGGAACAGTGAGGCGTGTGTGGCCAATACATTTGCTCAACTCAAAGGCCTGAGTCAAAATATTTTGTCTTTGAGGTTTTAATTCAATTTATTTTTGTTAGAAAACAGGAGAGAGCATCTCACATTTAGGGTTTGATTTAATATGATACCATATAAAGAGTGCTAAATTAGTTACACATGCTAATGGATAGCAGATTGAGTTTAGATTTGACTTGCCTGGAATAGATAGTGGAGATATAGGATAAATATGGCTTATTTTATTTATATTTAAATTTTGCAAAAGTAAAATGATGAATAAATAATAAATACATGATTATACTAACTAATTGAATGTACTGCTCTTAATTTATGCAGTTGACTGAAGGCAAGGCAAATTTATAGGTTTAGCAATTTCACACGCAAAGTAATTCATGGTGAAAAGTGCAACATTAAAAACATTAGAGGTAGAAGTCAACAGTAATTATATTAAAAATCTCCCTCAGTCATAAACCATAGAGAAAAGGAGAGCCTTTAACTTGGATTTCAAAATGTTCCCATTGTATGCTGACTTCAGCTCTGCAGCTGTTTGTTGCACCTTTTTTTTGCAACAACAAAGAGCAGCGTCACCATGTTTGCTGTAAACTCTGGGCTCCACTATCTGACCTGTGTCCATAAATTTGAGAGACCTGCTGAGTTCTTACTTGACTTTCAAAGTCAGATATTTCTGTGAAACTCATGTCTTTGTTGCTGATAATGAGAACTGAGTGACTCGATGCATCATTTCACATTTCATGGATTTTTTTTAAATCGGTGCTCTGGCAGCTCTGACTCCAGATAAAATATTGGAATAGGTAAAAGAAAATAAGAAAATGAACCATGTGATATTAGTTGATTTCAAACGGACCTGTGAAGATGTCTGCAGGGATGGAAGAGAGCAAAAACTCTGTTTCTGGTATGGACAATGTTAATCTTTTTTCAGTGCTTCATAGAACGGCAGGTCAACCCGCTCAGTTCTGATACCACACTGGTCTAACACAAATGACATCCCAGTGTCCTTGCTGTAGATTCTGATGGTCCATGTCTTGTTTGTTCTTTGCACACAGTTTGATGTCGTCTCTGTGATGCTGTTTTCACACGTGCCCTTCCAGCATGTTTTTATCTCTTTGTGGGTCCAACATCCTGGGTTGTCATTTTTTTTTCTGTCACAGAAAGAACATGGGAGCAAACGGTGGCTTAGTGGTTACACGTCCACCTCACAGCAAGAAGGTGGTTGTCTGTCTGTGTTGTCCTGCAATGGACTAGCACCCTGTCCAGGATGTACCCCACCTAATGGCCATTGAGAGCTGTAGATAGACACCGCAACCCTAAAAAAAGGAGCAAGCGGGTCACAAAATGGATGGATGGAAAAAGAACACCTTGGCCGTGTCAGAGGAGAACATCCTAGTTAATGTTTGGGGCTCCACTTCATTGGTGTATCTCTTAAGTCAGCTGGTCAGAGCAGTTTGTTGATGTTCTAAAAAATGAAGAGCTTAAGTTTGCTTAGTTTCCCTTTATTCTCTATGTTGGTTCTGTGCCTTTTGGCCTCCAAACATCTCTTCCATTCAGGGACCTGTTACTTATGTAAGGTCTAAAGTTCTGGTACTTGAGGGTATATTACTTCGGACACCAATCAGTTCTTCTAGCAGAACTTCTGAAGGTAGGCATATTTGGAAACTCATTGTGTGTTCCAGAAATCCAGTTTGCTCATGAGTTCAATGCTCTTTCCTTGAATCTGTCAGTATCTACTGGAGCTTGGTACTCATTCTCAAAGTGGGGGGGTTGGGGGGATAATATTCAGTACGTTTTGATTGTGGGTTTTTAAAGTATAATTAGGTCAGTGGTGGCCGGCTCATTGGCTCATGGGGTGCTGCCCTCTTGTAATGGGGGAAAAATGTAAAATATATTTTTACAAATGCGAAATATGAATTTTATTAAATGCAATTCTCACCTACTGACATTAATTCATAAGTGAATTTCTGCACAGGAATCAATCATTTATGTCATGGGTGCCCCAGCAGTGCAGAAAAATAGCCAATCGTGTGCAGTTGCCATAGCAGATTAATAAATAAATGGCCAGTCAGAGTAGGATCCTGGGAAGATTCTGCGCAAGGTATGGCCCATATCTGCCAGTAAAAAAAGCAACAACCCAGGAATAGTAAAATTATAATCATAAATTATCAAGTCAGAAATATGAGATATGACATAATTGTGACTTAATCTTTTTTATTATAATTAATTTACCTTTTGTAGTTTTTTTTTTTTTTTTGTTCATTATCTTTGAATAGACTATATATAGCCCTTAATGTTTATCTCTCATTTTATTAAAACAATGTATTCAACGCTCAAATACAGTAACTTCAGTTAATACAGTCTTGGGCTTATGTGTTATATATTAACCAATTTTCAGTAATGACTTTTAAAACTGTAATGTTTTTTTTGTCTATTATTAGGGAGGCTGTTCTTTCGCCTTTACAGAAACTGTAAGTCTCATTACCGTCCTCATCATCATAACAATGACAACGTCATAATCAGAGAGGTGCTTCTCAACTTTAAAGATGATAAAATCTTTCCTGTGAAGCGACTTTGAGTGTCCAAAAAAGCGCTATATACAATTGATGTATTATTATTATTATGGCATAAAGTGGCCTCAATGCTCTGCCTATGTTCTCAATAAAAAAATTTAAAAAATGAATAAATAACACAACCTGATTTCAACACCAGAGTCATTGAGAAATGATCCACGAGCAAAAAACAGACGAGCAAATAACAGTTGTCCATCCCTCCACTCACTCATCATATTACACTCACCTTAAAAACACTAACATCACTCATTCACACACACTGATCATATGTATAGATTCAGCTAATCATAGATTGCTGTTGATTATTGTGTTTCATACCTTTCCTTTCTAAAGCATGCATGGAGCATTATACAATTAAAAATGGTTCATTTAATTCAATTCAATTCAACTTTATTTGTACAGCACAATTTACAACAGTCATCTCAATGCGCTTATCAAAATATAAAATTCATAATAAGAAAGAGACAACCCAACAAGATCCACATGAACAAGCATTTAGCAACAGTAGGAAGAAACAACTCCCTTTAACAGGAAGAAATCTCCAGCAGAACCAGGTTCAGAGGTGGCAGCCATCTGCGTCGACTGGTTGGGGTTACTGGTCAGAAGGACCAACAGAACAGGATAGAGAGATAGAACATCTGAGTATCTCAGACTAGTTGAGCCGTGAACCACAGATCAGGAACTGCCATCTGTCACCTGAAACAGAGCAGAGAGAAGGACGAGGAGAAGGCACTGACTGCAGAAAAACACGATACACTTATTATAAAAGTGACGAATCTCTTCCCGTTTATTGGTAAGCTAACAGCGACTCCAAGGTCTGTAAATGCGACCGTTCACAGACGAGCCCATGCGGTTACATTATGTTATGATTCAGTCCTGTTTTTGCAGGAATTTGAATCTCTTCCCGTTTATTGAACCAGTAATTGCGACCGCTTACAGATGAGCCCATGTCTGCTCTATCGATTAGATTAAGTTATGATTCAGTCCTGTTTATGTGGTCTGTTTATTTACTTATCTTTGGAACTGGTGATTTTGAGAAGGAGATTAAATTATTACAGTTAAATATAGTTGTTGTCTGACTGTTGATTAGAATTCATATTCTGGACTAGGGAGAGAAATGTATTGATGATCAGCACCCCCAAGAACATTTGTCACTAGCCGCCACTGCCTTAGGTCATACATTTTCTGAATATATTGTTTACTCTGTAATATCTCCTGAACTAGCATTCCTAAATTTTGTAGTTTCTTTCTTCCCTTGTTTGTTCAAGTTTTCTAGTTTCTCCCATTCCTGTATGTAGGACTAGATTATCAAAGTGTGTCCACATAAATCTGTCTTGCATAAATAAATATACACAGAGACATTAGCATTTTAAAAGACATATTTAAATATTATTTAATGTAGGACAAAGTTGTCTTTCTAACAGCAGCCACGACATAATGGGTCATCTCATCATATTTTGAAGTCATCCACAGTCCTTGGATACTATGACTCTTTAGCAGAGGGAGGGGTTACACCACAGCTGACATATCCACTCTGATGTGTCTAAAAACAGGAACGACCAACTCTGTTTCCTCCTATAAGTGCATTGCCTGAGATTTCTATTCAGTGTTGCATTAGTGTGTTGGCCATGATGATGCCCAAGTGGAGCCAAACCAACTTGAGGTTTGCCTTTGGCTTTGCCTGGCTGTAGATGGCTGTGTTCTGTATAAATATTTAATTTTGTGTATTTTGTGTCAATTTCATGTTTTTGTTGTTGTTTGGTGTATTTTTCTGTAATGTAGGTTTTTTTTTTTCTTTTTTGTGCATTTCTGTTGTTGTTTTGTGTGGTTTTTGTATAAATATTGTTTAGTTTTTTGTTTTATTTTACTCATTTAGTATATTTTTATTATAAATACCTCTTGTACTGTGGCTGTTGGAAGTATGTATTCAAATAGTGGGAGCTTAAGTAGAGTTGTCAATTATGGCCAAATGAGTATGTGTTTGAAGGTTCGATGTACAAAGAGGTGTACATACTCAAACTTATTGTTTTTTGTTGCAATCTTTTTTGGTGTAGTTTTGTGCATTTCTGTTGTCATTTTGTCATTTTGTGTATTTTTGTATCTTTCAGTTGTGTTTTTGTGCATTTTTTGTTTAATTATTGTTTTTTTCTTGCAATATAGTGTGATTCTGGAATCATTTTGTGTATTTTTGTATCTTTTTTAGTGAAGTTTTGTGCATTTCCGTTGTCATTTTGTGTATTTTTTGTATAAATATTTAGTTTTGAGAATTTTCAATCATTTTATTATTTTGGTTTCTTTTTTGGTGTGTGTGTTTATGTATGTGTGTGTGTGTGTGTGTGTGTGTGTGTGTGTGTGTGTGTGTGTGTGTGTGTGTGTGTGTGTGTGTGTGTGTGTTCCCGTGAAATGTTTGAGACGCTGATAACAAAACTTCTTAGTGATTGTAGCTCCACTCAGAAAAGTAACAAAACGGCACAAAACAAAATGTAAACCTCCAAACTACATGAGTGAGTAAGTAAATTAAAGTATTATCTACAATTCAGAGTGGTCATAGCTTAACTTCCATACGTGGCACCACAGAGAATCTGCAGTTTTCCAGATGGAGTATTGAACGGGTTGAGTTCAATACCGACTCTAATGAAAAGTGAGCAATTACACGGACAGTTATATGGTTTAAACAATGGGAAACTCACCAGTGGCTGACGGTTTCAAATGATCTATTCAGTGAGCTCCCGTTTTTGAGACGCTAACAATAGCATGGCACAGGTGAAAGTGAAGTCTGGTACAGAGATGGAGACGGAGGAGGAAGTGGAGTCCATGGGAATCATTTTAAATAACCATGAAATGTTAACTTAAATAACTTTTAGCAGTACAAAAATGTTTTAATATTGACCTTCTTTTGTTTTTTAAACCCAAACAAACTGCAACACAGTGACGTCATGAACTCGGAACCGGAAGTAACGCGCTCAATACCGAAAGGGCCGTAATCTTAAAATGAACCTTTTGAACGTTTTGCAGCACCAACTTACTCCAAGATAACAGGTGCACAAACCTGGGGTATTTGGAAGCCGTTGACTAAGTTTCAGGATGAACTCATACCGCGTCCAGGAGATATTCGCTCCACACACACGCAAACACACACGTACACAGATTTTTTGTGTTTTTATTAGTAGATAGATGTAAATGTCATGAGGCCTTTGAGTGTTTAATGAATAGTTTCTTAGAACTCAGTACTAAGCATTAACTGCAAATGAACGTAGAAAGAAGCACGGCGGTACTGTGTGGGTGTGTGCACTGCTCATCTCCAGAAAAAGCGATAGTATTCATGGAATTTGTCAACAAGAAGCCTGTGACTGTCCCTGAACAGCCCCTTCCTCTTTGTATATTCAGAGCTTTTTCATGATCAACCTCTGGATCCTCAACAATTGAACCTGCCGTGCAGTGAAAAAAGGCGATGGAGACACATTTATCCTTACTAGTACAGTGCCCGTCGGAAGTATGCATTCATGTGGGAGCATAAGGGGTATAATTGCAGATGCAAAATGTGGGTGCAATTTTCCTGGTTTTATTCTATGGGACATGTGCATGATAAATGTGTTTGCTGTTTGTTTTTTACTCACTTTTATATTTTTTTGTTTGGTGTATTTTTCTGTAATGTATGTTTTTTGGAGTCATGTGTATGTTTGTATCTTTCTGTTGTGTTTTTGTGCATTTTTTGTATAATTATTGTTTTTTTTTTGCCATTGTAGTGTGACTCAGGAGTCATTTTGTGTATTTTTGTGTAAATATTTAGTTTTGTGTATTTTTTGTATAAATATTTAGTTTTGTGTATTTTGAGCCATTTTCATATTTTTGTTTTTTCTGTAATGTATGTTTTTGAAGTCATCATCGTGAATTTTTTATCTTTCAGTTGTCTTTTTGTGCATTTTTTCTAGTCATTTTTGTATTAATATTGTTTAGTTTTTTTGTTTTATTTTACTCATTTAGTATGTTTTTATTATAAAAACTGTGTGTGTGTGTGTCTACATCCATCTCCGTTATCTTCACACACACGCGCGCGTCTTGCTAAGAGAGACACGGAAGTACCGTGAAAAATAAACGTTTTGCAACACCAAAGTCGCAACTCTCTCTAAACGGCTCTGTGTGCTCCGCATCAGAGGTGCGTGTTTACATTGTAGCTGCGAGCATCCTTTCTTAGCACTTAGAATAATATAAGAACACTTACCCTTGCGCAGAACAAACAATAATCAAAGTGGAGCCGCGTTGTGGACCCACAAAAACGTTACATTCCGCTGTCTGAATAACCAGATAGTTTGTGATAAGGTCGATTAACATCCATCAGCACAGCCACTGCTCACAGTCATGAGACGAAGGAGGAAGTGAAGTCCGTGACTGGAGATTTAAAGGAAGTTTGGAATCACGGGAATAATATTAAATAACCATGAAATATTAACTTTAATGACTTTTAGTGGTACAAACACATTTTTAATATTGACCTTTTTTTTTAACCCAATCAACCTGCTACATGGTGACGTCATGAACCCAGACCGTTTTGCTTCACCAAATTACTCCAAAATAACAGATGCACACACTCGGGGTCTTTGGAACGTGGATGAATAGCAGTTGATTCACAGTTCATCTGTTTCGCCTTCAAAATGGATACCGGAAGTCGTCTCAACTGTGATCAAAATGGATGAAATGCCGGAAGTCGTCTCTCAACAGATGGTGCGCTAGCGCCCCCTCACACCCTGAGGTCAAAAGCTGAATAGGTTTCATTTCGGGGCCGTCCAGAAGTGAAATAAAATTAAAATAAACATTTTGAAATGACCAAATTACTCCAAAATAACAGATACACACACTCTGGGTATTTGGAACCCGTTGACCGAGTTTCAGGTCGAACTGGCACCGCGTCGGGGAGATATTTGCTCCTCCCTTGAATTATAGTATAAATATAAGCATGTATTACTGATGGTTTAAAACTCATTGAGACTGTGATCATCTCGTTAAAAGTACGATTTATACCACATTACACATAATAAGATAATAATGATTCTACAATCATTTGTATCAATTTAAAATCATAAGTAAACATTTCCCATAATAATCTGTTTAATTTCCTTTTAAAAAACTCCCAAAAAGGCATAGATGCTGATAAAATGTACTGAGAAAAAATTTTCTCACTTTTTTCTATTCCTATATGTATGTTGAGTGTTTAGGTCCCATGTCATGCATTTTTCACCCATCTCCATTTGTTCTAAGAACCCCAAAACATAGTATTTGTGGTTTATTTTCCTAAACTTGCCTGTTTTCCACAGTTTTAGCCTCTGAAAAGTGACTTTCTGACCAACGGGCTGTTTGACTGTCTGCTTATGAATATTCATGAGTGGGTGTGTCTATACACTGACTTGCCTGCGAGGCTCCTGCATGACTCCCTCTGAGGCAAATCAGTGATCAACAAAGCCATTTTCTTTGCTATCCACACACTGTTGTAATTGTTTTCTGCCCAAAAAAACTGCACATTACAGTAAAACACATGGATATTTAACCATCTATTATGTGAGTCTGTCTGTGTGTGTTCATCCAGCAGCAGCAGCTTCAAACACTCACCGGAATGTTAAGCTGCTAATTCACTTTCTTCTTCTCCTCATCTTTATTAAATACAGAAATAGTGCATTTAAGGTGATAATCATTTGTTTATCACCTCAACCGTTGCGTCGCATTGGATCACAAACACGTCAGATCACGTCAAAGGCAGTACGATTGATGTCTACTCCCTGGGCGCCTACACTGCAGTGTTCACCTTGGAGACGAGGGAGCAGGCACTTCCTGGAGGGGGCGGTTCATAATTCTAGTGACGTCACTAGAATTTGAACTGCTCATTTTTCAGAAGAGGACAGAGAAGCAGTTCAGAGAGCAGGATTATTGAGGATTTCTCAGAGATGCAGGAAGGAAGCCCAATAATACTTTGGGGGTGTTTTTGATAAGGAATTAACATTGTTACAAGGTTAAAAGCTTAAAAAAGTTGATTTGCGTGATATATGTAGGACCTTTAAAGCACCACAAAATGACATATTGGTTTTATATTAGTGCAGTAGATAAAACTGGTCGAGCACTGCCACCTGAAATGGCCTGAGTGGCAGTTCTCGTGAGATTAGTGCTGACAGCGGCAACAAACCCGGAAACAACTATAAAAAGAGATGATGAATGAAGACGTTCCGGTGATTGTAAATACGTTGTGAAATGTGACAGAGAGTTTATCTTCCTAAAGAGCAGCAGGATGGGACACAGTTACATGTTCCGTTAGATTAACTGAGATTTTAGCGTCTACCACAGCGGAAGGAACAACGTAAGTCAGCATGAAAAATTCACCAATCACAAGCTCCGCAAATGCTGCTTTAAAAAAGTGTTAAAGAATGTAAAGTCTGCAACAAATGTGTCTAATAAGTCATTAGTGAATACCAGAGAACCTCATGAGTGAGCATGAGAAATTATAAGAAAAATATATAATGAAAATAAATTGTAAATGTCTAACTTAAAGACAAGCAATGTGAAATTAACAGTAAATATGCAATGTGTTGACTTGTATATAAACTTTAGGTATATTAAATAAACACATGTGCTTCACATACACAATTATGTTTTTATTTAGGCTGTTTTATAATTTAGGAATTAGTACTGGGCAATATATCGAGAAGATGTATCGAGTTTTATATTTTTGCAATTTAGAAAACTACAATATTTCATATATATATATATATATATATATATAATAGCCTCCTCCATGAACCGCCACCTTAACGTGGTGGAGGGGTTTGAGTACCCGAATGATCCTGTTGTCGGGGGCTTAATGTCCTTGGTAGGGTCTCCCAAGGCAAACAGGTCCCAGGTGACGGGTCCGACTAAGAGCGGTTCAATAGCCATATATGTACATTAAACAACAAAGGCAGTTCATGTCGCCCGGATTCTCGCTACCGGGGCCCCACCTTGGAGCCAGGCCCGGGGTTGGGGCTTGAGTGCGAGCGCCTGGTGGCCGGGGCTTTGTCCACGGGCCCCGGCCGGGCATAGCCCGAAAGGACGATGTGGGCCCGCCCTCCCGTAGGCCCACCACCAGCAGGAGGGATCATATGAGGCCGGTGCAATGTGGATCGGGCAGTCGTCCAGGGCGGGGGCCTTGGCGATCTGATCCCCGGCTACAGAAGCTAGAATTAGGGACATGGAATGTCACCTCTCTGGCGGGGAAGGAGCCTGAGCTTGTGTGCGAGGTGGAGAAGTTCGGACTAGATATAGTCGGTCTCACCTCGACACATAACAAGGGCTTTGGAACCAGCCTTCTCGACAGGGGTTGGACTCTCTTCTACTCTGGAGTCGCCAATGGTGAGAGGCGCCGGGCCGGGGTGGCTATACTTCTTGCCTGTACGTTGGAGTTTACCCCGGTAGACGAGAGGGTAGCCTCCCTCCGCCTTCGGGTGGGGGGACGGATCATGACTGTTGTTTGTGCCTATGGGCCAAACAGCAGCTCGTAGTATCCACCCTTCTTGGATTCCTTAGAGGGAGTACTGGAGAGTGCTCCTTCTGGGGATTCCCTCGTTCTGCTGGGGGACTTCAACGCTCACGTTGGCAGCGACAGTGAGACCTGGATGGGCGTGATTGGGATGAACGGCCCCCCTGATCGGAACCCGAGCGGTGTTTTGTTGTTGGACTTCTGTGCTCGTCACAGATTGTCCATAACAAACACCATGTTCAAGCATAAGGGTGTTACGGCAAAATTTGCGGTTGACCTCATTTGGAGACATGATTTATTGCTCTGGTTGAGTGATGGAGTCCAGGCGAAGCATTGATGATTTTATAAAAAAAGGTTTATTATAAAACTAAGTAAAAAAAGTACAAAGTGTAACAAAAATTGGTGACCGCCCGGGCGGACGTTCGATGATCAAGAGCCGCTCTGTCCAACAGTTTTCACAGCTTAAGCTTTTATACAGATAACATAAGAAGTTCCACCCTGAGGCAGATGAGAAGGGGGGAGTCAGATGCAACAGTGGAAACATTTGAGGATGATGAAGATGTGTATATTATGAGGAAGATTGGGCGCCACTCTTATCTGTCCTTGATAGTGTGTGCGTTCGTGTATATCTGCATGTGAGTTTGAGTTTTGGCAGAGACTCTGTGTTGCACTGAGTACAATACGATCTGTACTGTTTAATCTAACATGATTCAGCTGTTCAAAGAGTAATGGAGTCATCATGTATTAAAACATGAAAAAATTGTACACATGAAAACACATTTGACGATATGATGATGAATATAAAAATTGCCATAACAAGGGTGTCCATATGTGCACTTGGCACCAGGACACCCTAGGCCGCAGTTCAATGATCGACTTCGTAGTCGTGTCATCGGACTTGCGGCCGCATGTCTTGGACACTCGGGTAAAGAGAGGTGCAGAGCTGTCAACTGATCACCACCTGGTGGTGAGTTGGCTCCGATGACGGGGGAGGATGCCGGTTAGACCTGGCAGACCCAAACGTATAGTGAGGGTCTGCTGGGAACGCCTGGCAGAGTCTCCCGTCAGAAGGAGCTTCAACTCCCACCTCCGGGAAAACTTCAACCATGTCTCGGAGGAGGCGGGGGACATTAAGTCCGAGTGGGCCATGTTCCGTGCCTCTGTTGCTGAGGCGGCTGATCGGTGCTGTGGCCGCAAGGTAGTCGGTGCCTGTCGTGGCGGCAATACCCGAACCTGTTGGTGGACACAGGGGGTGAGGGATGCCGTCAAGCTGAAGAAAGAGTCCTACCGAGCCTTTTTGGCCTGTGGGACTCCGGAGGCAGCAGACAGGTACCGACGAGCCAAGCGGAGTGCAGCCACGGCGGTCGCCGAGGCAAAAGCCCGGACATGGGAGGAGTTTGGTGAGGCCATGGAGAACGACTTCCGGACGGCTTCGAAGAGAGGGGGAAGCAGTGCACCGTCAACACTATGTATGGTGCGGATGGTGCACTGCTGACCTCGACTCGAGACGTTGTGGATTGGTGGAGGGAATACTTCGAAGACCTCCTCAATCCCACCGACACGCCTTCCAATCAGGAAGCAGGGCCCAGGGACCCGAGAGTGGGCTCTCCTATCTCTGGGGCTGAGGTTGCCGAGGTGGTTAAAAAGCTCCTCTGTGGCAGGGCTCCGGGGGTGGATGAGATACGCCCGGAGTTCCTCAAGGCCCTGGATGTTGTGGGGCTGTCATGGCTGACACGACTCTGCAACATCGCGTGGACAGCGGGGGCAGTGCCTCTGGATTGGCAGACCGGGGTGGTGGTCCCCCTTTTTAAGAAGGGGGACCGGAGGGTGTGTTCCAATTATAGAGGGATCACACTCCTCAGCCTCCCCAGTAAAGTCTATTCAGGGGTACTGGAGAGGAGGGTCCGCCGGATAGTTGAACCTCGGATTCAGGAGGAGCAATGTGGTTTTCGTCCTGGCCGTGGAACTGTGGACCAGCTCTACACCCTCAGCAGGGTCCTTGAGGGGTCATGGGAATTTGCCCAACCAGTCCACATGTGTTTTGTGGATCTGGAAAAGGCATTTGACCGTGTCCCTCGGAGATTCCTGTGGGGGGTCCTCCGGGAGTATGGGGTATCGAACCTCCTGATAGGAGCTGTTCGTTCCCTGTTGGCTCCAACATACCGTGACCTTCAACTCTCACTGGATCGGTTCGCAGCTGAGTGTGAAGCGGCCGGAATGAGAATCAGCACCTCCAAATCCGAGTCCATGGTTCTCGACCGGAAAAAGGTGGAGTGCCTTCTCCGGGTTGGAGATGAGGTTCTGCCCCAGGTGGAGGAGTTCAAGTACCTCGGGGTCTTGTTCACGACTGTAAACACACGAGTGAGAGTGGGGAAGATAGTTTAGAACGGAGAGGGGGGAGGGGCGTCTGAGCCGCCGCGCTCACACTGATATTCTAGCAAAGCTCTCAAGTCTCACTGATTGGGTCTGATGTGTCACTGATGTGTGTGCGTGTACACACACACACACACACACACACCAAATGACAAAAAATATATAAAAATGATTCAAAATACTCAAAACTAAATATTTCTACAAAAAATACACAAAATGACAATAGAAATGCACAATACTACACTAAAAAAGATACAAAAATACACTAAATGATTCCAAAATCACACTTAAATGTCAAGAAAAAACAATAATAATACAAAAAATGCACAAAAAGACAACTGAAAGATACAAAAATACACATAATGACAAAATGACAACAGAAATGCACAAAACTACACCAAAAAAGATAAAAAAATACACAAAATTACTCTGGAATCACACTACAGTCGCAAAAAAAACAATAATTATGCACAAAAACACAACAGAGAGATACAAAAATAATGTGCATGTTTCATAGAATTAAACCAGGGAAATCGCACACACTATTTTACTTTGCACCCGCAAATGTACCCTTTGTAATGCTACAGAGTATATACACATCTTTGTACATCCAAACTTCAAACACATACTCATCTACCAATAATTGACAACTCTACTTAAGCTCCTCCCACTATATGAATACATACTTCCAATGGGTATTGTACTAGTCAGGTTAAACCTGGAAATAACTCTGAGCTGAGCTAATGGAGATCTAAATAAAAAGTCAATTTGGCTGTGGTACCACCAAGTTCCCATTCAATGAACCATATCAGTGATGGCCGGTGGTTTATTGTAAAACTAAGCCAACTTACAAATAACTATATCCATATTTAAAGATGAGAATACATAATCAGAAGCTTTCCTTTGCTGATTAAAGTTTGTAACTAACACACTGTAGCAGATGCCCTGCCCCCATGATGTGGTGCTTTTCATGCCTTTTATCTTTAACTGCTGATCACTGACATACACTCCCACTGGTTGTGAGCACAGCTGGGGCTGCTCGTCATGTCTGGTTTGTGAAGCACTGACCGTACGTGATTACTGTTCAACAGTCAAACAATGTGAGCTTCTGCTGCTTATTTAAGCAACAAACACACTTACCCCATGGTCTGGACTTGCATGTATTTAACACACACACATGCTCAATTTTCTTGGACTTCTAATCCATCCCACTTTTAAAATGTGTCACCCTTCTTTACCCTTTCCATCTAAATTAAGGTTGTGGGGGGCGAAATTATTAGTTCATATATTTTAATCCTTAAGCCTTGGGTAACTTTCCATTGTGTGATTTTCATGTCTTCAACTTTGCTGGGTCAGACTGCCTTGTTCAAAGCACACGATATCTCCCCAAAACAATAATCGGACGCATAGGCACTCTGTGTGCGCACTCACATGCTCACACAGTCACATGTCACACATACACACGCCATACACATTCATTCACACACACAAACACACAAACGCACACCCCTCCGTCTCTATGACAACCGGCAGATAACAGAACTGGTTGTTTAGACCCAAAGAAGAAACTGTTTTTCTTTTTCACCCTCTGTCCTCACCTCCTCCCTCTCCCTCTATCTCTATCTCCTGGGGGGAGGAGGGAGGGGGACTGAGGGGAATATACGTGTTGGATCAGAACTGTATGTCACTGAATCATCGGACCTCCGGCCGGGACGGTCACTTCTTTTGTTCCATCTTGTACCTTTTTACTTAGCAATAGAATAAACTTTTTTTTATAAAATCATCAATGCTTCTCCTGGACTCCATCATTCAACCAGAGCAATAAATCATGTCTCCAAATGAGGTCAACCGCAAATTCAGCCGTAACAAGGTCATATGATGTTTTTGCATATTCAAGAAACGTGGCAAAGCAGGGAGACTCTGGACGAGCCACTTGTCCAATATAGAGACACAGACACGGACACACACCCACACTAACCAGAACAGAGCTGCCATGCAAGGTGCAATTATTTCTTTGGGGAATTGTGTGGTTTGTCCATAACTACTTCATCCCACATGCAAGCACATCCCAAATAAATCCCCAAACTTGTCTCGGTCAAACCCGATGATAAACTGAAGTCCTTTCTAACTATCCAGGGGTTCATTCTGCTTCATGCCCTCTGTCCGCAGGGATAGGCTCCTGTACAGGATGAGCTGGTACAGATAATGAAACGTCTTATTCACCAACAGCTACACCTCCACTCACCAGTCGGTCAGGCTCCTGTGCCCGTATTCACAAAGCATCCTGAGGCTAAGTAGCTCTTAGTGATGTCACTCTTAGAAAAATCTTTGAATTCCTCCAATTTTAAGATTTTTCTTGAAATTTTTCCTTCTAAAGATAAAAGTAATTCACAAAGCATCGTATTCCCTAAAAGAGCTCTTTAAGTGAAAAACCAATAGGAGTAGTGAGGAGGACTTTGAAGATGCCTAAAATTGTCTTAAACAGAATGAAACAGAGGGAAAGACAGAGGGGACGGAGATATTCTCTGTATGGTTAACCACAGTGATTTAATAACACGCTACTGGCTTATATTTATTAGTATTACAATAGTGTTTTTGTTTTGTTTTTGTTTTTTTGCACCATCCACAAAGTTACATTCCTTGTATTGTTTTAAACTTTACTTGGCAATAAAACTATTCTGATCATACAGAGATGATAAAGTTTATGGTTGACTTTATTGGGGATAAGTGTACTTTTGTCACACAGTGCTCAGTCAGACCATTACGGTGTTTTCACAGCCTTGTATTGCTGCGAGTATTGGTCGCTCCTTTGTTTGTGTTTGTGCGCACATGGAGATGGAATGCACCCCTAGGTTTGCCTCTTCCCTTGTGCAGTGATCAATACTTAGTTTCTCTCTTAATATTATTTTATTTTGTCTTTTACATGAACATCAGCAATCACAGTAATCTGTGACAGCTGCGTCTGCATCCACCATTATTATCAAATACATAAAGTGGTAAAATTACCAACGTGAACAGTTAAAAATAGGTAAATCATTATAATAATTGACATGGAACGAGGTTTAAATATTTTTTAAGATGTGTAAAATGTATTTAATTTTGCTGAATGAAATTCATTTCATGATTACACATTTCTTAATGCAGCCCAAGAATAATCCATTGATTTTACTCTCCATACTTTGCTCAGAGCACAGACCGCTTTTTTTCTTCTTCTTTTTTACATCTTTCTCTAACAACCAATCACAGCTCTTAGTAGACTGCATCATACCCTGCAACGCGGTCTACCACACCTCCTTAGTAAGATAAAAGTTTCTGTCCCTCTTTGGTAAGAGTTGCTCCCAGAAACATTCCGAATCAATTTTAAGGTAAGATTCATAGGAGCTCTCTGAGAGACTCTGAGAAGCTTTGTGAATACGGGCACTGAAGTTTACGCCCATCACTGGGCACATCTCTGATGGAGACGAGTCCGCCTACTGGTGGGAGACAGACCGGCTGGTGTCCTGGTACAGTCAGAATAACCTGGAGTTCAACGCTCTAAAGACAGTAAAGATGATAGCAGACTTCAGAAAGAACCCATCCCCCCTCACCCTCATCATCCCGGGAAACTCTACAGTGAGCTCTGTGGAGTTCTTCTGCCTCATAGGGACCATCATCACCCAGGACTTCAAATGGGAGCTGAACATCAGCTCCCTTATCAAAAAGGGTCAGCAGAGGATGTACTTCCTGCGGCAGCTGAAGAAGTTCAGTCTGCCAACAAAGATGATGTGAATTTCTACAGCTCCGTCAAGTCCATCCTCTGCTCCTTCATCCCCATCTGATCATCTGCTCTACAGAGAAGGTAATTGGCTACAATCTGCCCTCCCTCCAGGACTTATACACCTCCAGGACTCTGAGACGGGGAGCAAAGATTGTGGCCGACCCCTCCCACCCCGGACACAAACTGTTCCAGTCTCTCCCCTCTGGCAGGAGCCTATGATATGTCTCCATGCCCATATGTCTCTAATAAAGACATATAGACATTTTGACATGAAGGCTATCTATGTTTATATGTCTCTATGTCTATGGCTGCACATGTCTGTATGAATCAGGTTAATGAGCGTAATCCACTCTACTGCTATATTTGATATTTAATCATTATTCTTTATTATAATTGAATTTTATATCATATATTCATGTGAACCAGCATCTCCACTGAGTCTGATAACATCTGAGTTCACATCTCTCCACTGATTGGCTCTTAACTTCATTTAAAGCACAATAGTAACATTTGAAAGAACTGATCCTCATTTAAAAACCCTTTATACATATATTATTTAACTGTTTCTAACAGTTATTACTGAACTGTTTCTAACAGTTATTACTGAACTGTTTCTAAAAGATATTATTTAATTGTTTATGTGACAGAGGGACAAAGTGGACAGAGCGGTTTAACCCCCCAAAACATTCCCAGCACTACTGAAACAATGTTCAGTTCTAGATGTGTAGTGAGCTCAGTGTTAACAACTAGTCCTGCTCCATGTCCAAACATGTTTAGAGCTGATGTAAATGCTTGATGAAACTAGCACGCTATGAACCAGAGCTCCACAATAATAATAATAATAATAATAATAATAATAATAATAATAATAATAATAATAATAAATACATGCGTTACTTAACAATATAGAGCTACAATCAACCATAACCCCAGTTTTCTTGCTCTGTGTTCTTCTATGTTCCTTTAAGAGCAGCTGAAGGAGGGGGTCACAGCAGCCTCGAGTGGACGTGCAGTTCCGCGGTATGACCGCTAGGTGTGTCTCTGCTCCATGGAACCTTGCTGATGGAGCTCGAACGAGAGAGAGAGAGAGAGAGAGAGAGAGAGAGAGAGAGAGGATGGTGTTTTATCAGCCAAGTGCAGCCCGGATCGTGAAGAAGGACGATGGGGAATATTCTCTCTCTTCTTTCTTTTTCCTCTATCATTAACATGTAACCCAGTGTGCGCACACACTCAGAGCGTCATGGTTTTTTGCGGCTGCGGAGCATCTCCCTTGTCATACTTGTGAATAAATCACATTTGGGATTAACAGTGCGCATGTTGTGGACTAAAAGGCTTTCCTGAGTTCTCATCCCTCGGAGTGAAAGTGTTCAGCCTTCAGGGTCGGGATGCTTCTGTGTCTTTTTGGATGGAATTGACCTCATCCTACCGGGACGGAGCGCACAGAGGAATATTTGTGAGGGAAAGCGGTGGATGGGAGCCTTCACTTGGTAAGTATGCGTCCTTACTTCCTTCAGATGTTCGCGGTGTGAGATGAAGTTGTGCAGACATAGAAATGTGCTTTAGGAGGGATCAAGTTAACCTAATGTTAGTGCTCGTGCGTGAGTGCGCACGGACCGGTGTTGTGTGTGGCTGAGGAACGGCCACTTTGGACTCATTTGGCTCAGCGCGCACGGACGCACGGACACAGCAGCGCTAAAAGAGAAAAGCGCAGCGCCGATGATTTTTGCTTTAAAAACGTGTGAAACGTGTGACATGTCAACAGCTGAGCATCAGTTCATCCTCCGACCTTCACCACCTGCACATGTTTGCGCGCGACTCATTTGTTGGTGATTGTTTGTGATTAAAGAGATCCAGTGGATCTGCGTTCACCTTAGAAACAGAACCTCATGTCAACTGGGGCTCAGGATAGAGGGGGATTCGTGCGTGTGCGTGCGTGTAGTCAATGGAGCCTCTCTATCCTCTCCACTCCGGAGGAGGGGGAAAGTTGCGCCTGTCGACCGCTGCGGGGGCACCGTCGCCATATAAAACTGGATGAATGCGGTATTTGTGTGCACGCTTCAGCGACCTGCCTCACGCACATGCACACACTCATAGTAAATATAAAAAAGCGCGTACATGGATGCTCACATGTGCTTCCTACACATGACGGCCCAGACGACGTCTCATGTGTCTCACTTACTCAAATGTGTTTGACAGCAGTAGGGCTTTGGTGACTGAAAGACGACCATTATTATTATTATTATTATTATTATTATTATTATTATTATTATTATTATTATCCATCACTATCATTCATCATCATCATCATTATTTCTGTTATTATTTAGTTAGTTTTAAAGTAGCACAGAACCCTGAGGATATTCTGATGATGATGATGTCATGTAAGCTGACCTGGTCAAATATAGGCTTGCTTCGGGGTGTTGTTGTTCATGGAGCTCCAAAAGATGAGACTTCACTCCATGTGAATGTGTTTCTGTACCTTAAGGACTGCTTGTTCCAGGGAAAACACATTGAACTGGTCACAGATACACATGAACAGTGACAGACCTGAGGAAGTATTTAGACAACCTTCTTAATTATTATTCCTCACGATTGCATCAGACAAAAAAAAAAAAAAAAAAAAACTTCTCCCATTGTCTCCTTTCACTGAGATGTTGTGCTGCTCCTGCACCAGCACTCCCTCGTTCTCTGTCTCTCACCTCATCTGCTGCCTGTGTGCAAAGGAGGGAGTGAGCTGGTAAATTATAGATTGGATGTTGACTCAAGCTCTTGCCCTGTTTTCTTTTCTTTTCTTTGGAAAGTGAAGTAAAATCATAAAGTGAGAATGTGTCTTTTTCAGTTGCAGCTAATGTTTCAACTGTTATTTTGTTGTGGTCCAATACATTGTTGATATATGACTTCAGTTTTTATTCTATTATTTGAACATCAACCAGCAAACACGTTGTTTTTCAATACTGTGCAAATGCATCATGAACAGTCAAAGGCCTCTGAATAAAAACCGTGTTAAAATCAATATGAAACAGGGCCTTTCCTAAGGCATTAAAATGGATTTTGGTGTTCAAAAGACGGCTTTTTACTGTTATTATTATTATTATTAATAATAATAATAATAATAACAATAATGATAATAATAATAAAGTGTATTGTTTGTGGAGCAGACTATAACAGCAGACTCAGCCTCATTCATCCATCTTTCAGGCATTCGTTTGAAATGTGTTCTTCACTATTAACTAAAAGTTTATTTTGAAAACCAATATTTGCTGCTGGGTTCATGCTGTTCATAAGCAGAGACTCCAAATGTAAGAAAATAGAGGGAAGAGTCCAACTCAGCCTGTGTGAGAGACAAACACTGAGGGAGAACCTGCAAACCGTGTGTTTCACTGATCACATCCGCTAAGTGAAGCTAAATCCAAAAGTTAAAGAGAAAAAGCATTGCTAGGTGTTGTATTTTACAATTATACTCAATGGCACCTCCTGGAGCTTATAGTTTCACTGATGTAGGTGGACAGTAAAATACTAACTTTGTTACGTTACGTGAGTACTTTGTGTTTGCACTGATCATTCACCGACTCTGGATGTGTTTTTATCGGATATTTTTTGGAGCTTCTTCATCTTTTTTTAACAGATGTCATTATGTTTTATGCTGTATATAATATTTAGGTGAAGCAAAAAATATGATGTTGTGCTAGCCTAAGGCTCAGATTGATGTTGGTTTTCTCCTTGAATCTGAAGGTTGGTGGGTCACAGTGTCCTTAGGCTAAGACAGAGGTGGAAAACCTTTTTGACCCACATTTGGTTGTAGAATTTGATGGAGGGGGCGGAGCCATGAGCAGATGGATGGCGTTTGTGTGAGCAGATATAAATGACGTGTAAAAGCATTACATAACAGCTTTTGTTTGGAATTTAGCAGAGTGAAGTCTGTGTGTGCTTCCTGGGTTGAAAATGTTTATTTGTGCCACCAAATGTGTTTGATTAAAAATCAACGTTAGCTCTAATTTGTAGTAGCCTGTAATTCATTTTATTAGAAATATTTTCATTAACACATTTGTTTTTCTATTAAATGTAATAATTCAACACAATTTAGGGCGTCAATCACTCTTCTAAAAAGTTGGTGTGTCGATGAATCCCTGCTGAATGTACAACATCTTAGGATCTATATCTACTGGAATAGAGGCCACAAGGAAACAATTACAATGTTTTAAATATGCATCCGTCTTTACTGAGACAGCAGAAAATAAATTAGGTATTGACAGAGAAATAGAGAGGAAACAATTGTTTTCGCCTAGCTAATGTGTCTTTGATTTAAGAGAGAAGTTACTCGGTCGGGGACTTTGTTTCTTCTTAATGGTTTGCATAAATCAGCAGAGTGGGTAAAAATGAACTAACTCTACAGCTCAAAGATGAAGAGAAACCCAGCATGGTTTTATCTTTAGTAAACTGTCGGCCCTGCCACTGATCAACAAATCAAAGCTATGTTTGGTTACCATTCAGAAAAGTGGAAACAGTTGATTCTGACTAAATGCAAATACGCAGTTACGTCATTCAAAGAAGTAAATACAGTAAGTCATTAGGCAGATACTTCTCTCCTCTTCTGTGACATTAAAAATCTGAGACACAAACAAATCAGTGGATATTTCAAGTTAAACTCATTTTTAGAAAGTTATGTGAAGTTCGCAAAGTAATGTATTATGTTTTGTGATATTGCTAGCAAGACGTCTAATTTTACTAAACTGAGAAAACAGGCTTTTTCTTCAAAAAAAAATATGTCAGTGACTTTGAAGCAATTTTTTTTTTTTTTGCTTTATTGAAAACTATAACATCTGAACATCGGTTTCCTTCCAAAAAAAAAAAAAATAACAACAGTAAGACAAGGCTTTGGATGGCAAAATTATTTAATGTTTTACTTACTGTTAATTTGTATCTCCTCCCCACCTTCAATCACACAGACCTAACTTCTTCTTTCTCCCAACACGCAGAGATGACCCGTTTAGCCCGGTTAGTTGATGGTTTTATCTCACGATCGCAACATTATAGATAATCCACTCAGGTCCACACATCTTCTGTTAGTATGTGGTGCTGTGAGCTGCTGGATACATCACAATATCACTCCGTACCGCTATAATCTCCCTCGTCCCTGCTTCTTCCTCCTTAGTTAATGGTAGCATCAGTGACTAATCTATCATCTGAAGGTGTGCTGTTGCCTTCAGGCCACCAATTGGTCACTGCATCACATTTCACCTTTGATATTGATGAGGGGCCTCCACCAGGGTGTGTTCTAGTAATCTCCTTAAAAAAAACGTAAATGACGAGTTTTCTCGTCAATGGCACTGAATGAGTTAAGGTTCAACCATTTTCACGTCACATCTGCATCAGGGCCAGATTTTATATGAAAAGCAGAAAGAAAACCCTGTGTCAAATTGCTTTCTTCATTCCAGGAAGTGATGGCAGAAAATAGGAGGCCCTACTCTTTGGACGGAAACGTCAGATTTATCTGTGTGGGGTTTGCATGTTCTTTCTGTTCTGTTTGGCTCATTCGTCCCTACATTTGCAGTAGAAGGGTTATTGTGGCTTTTTCCTGTCTCTCATAGCTTCATTAATTTTTGGGTGTTTTGGGAGAAATGGGCACTGGTAGGCTGGTAAATGTGTGGAAAACATTTTATTTTACAGAAAGCAAATATGACTGAAGTGAGAATATTGCTATGACAAACGAAGTGTGCCCTGTCATGATGCTGTTATCTGGTGTCAGCGTCATGTTATTAGTACATGTCTCTAATATCCTGCTGCTTTCATCCATGGCAAGGGTTTAACTGCAAATATTAAGCACAAAAGCGTTCAAATGTTGATTACTTTTAAAATAAAAATGAGCAAAATGCTGTTTTGTAATAAATGTGGCCTCAAGCTATGTACACTAACTCAGGTGATAAATAATTAACATCAGAGCAAAATGTAAGAAGGACACACGGAGACACATAAAAACTGAGAAATCAGAAATGCAGCTGTGTGAGGATAAAGTACATTGGTGCTAAATCATAGACAGCAGACGGAGGCAGCAGAACAGATACGATACTATTCTGGACTATTTCAGAGCACTGACCTTGTTTATGGCCACTGCTGTGAGAATCCAATTCGGCCTTGTAACATCTCTCGAGTCTAAAATGAGTTTTTCTTCTTTCTTTTTTCCTAGTGGGAGGACTGCCTGGTAAAAAGAGTAGCACAGTGTCTGTGGAGGAGCTGCATTTACTGAGGTTTCTGGCAGTCATCTGCCCTGACTGTGTTCACTAGTTAGTCTTCTCTATAGCCCACGCTGTAATCCAAGCACAGGAGAATTGAGTCAGACTTTATTTCTGCAATTTTTTTTTTTTTTTCTTTTTGTTGCTTTTTTTAAGATCTCTTACTAATCACAGGCCACTGTTACATGAATTAGTTATTCCAAATTAAATCATTTGGAATTAAAGTGTTCTGCTTCATGTTTACATAGTAATAGTAATTTCCGTTTTGAGGTTTACATGGAAAACCAGTTTATTTGGCTTTAGTTAATTCTACTTTAGGTCTGGGGGTTGAGAAGGCTGTGATTGGACAGGGGCGAACACGACGTATCACGTCGATCACGTCTATCGGGAGAAACACACAACAAACCTTTTATTGTTGGCTGTAACACAGAAGACCACACATGAGAACTATTTTCACCTTTATTTCGATTGTAGTTTTGAAGCAACAGCTCGACAATAACACACTTTGGTCCACAGAGCAGAAGGGAGATAGGAGCTAATCACCTGTAAATAAAGCCCAATAAAACTCCGTAAAACAATCACCAGGAATATATAGTCGCTCCCTGGTAAAGATAGTAGCTCTAACAACCATTACAATGATAAACCTGGTGATATTACAGCCTGTGCAGCAGTATGGGGACGCATTTACTACAGGCTTCACCCATCCTATGAAGCCGTTCCGTTTGCTGATCTTGTGTTATAAGTCCATGTGTTCGTGTTAATGTCAGCATGTTCATGCCTCCGTCCATCCACTCTTTTCATTATATCCATGTCTTTAAAGGGGCACTTATTAAATAGTGTTGGCTCTGTTCCGGGCAGCCAGGTTGGATTATGTCCTCACCCAGTGCATCATCACTGCAAGTCGCACATGCGCAGAACAACCGGAATTAACTTAATGAGGAATTAAGTGTTGTTAAATGTTTACAAGAAAGAGGAATTATTTAATTCGGAATTAAAAACGGAATAAACCAGCCACCTAATTCGGAATTAAGTTTAATTCGGAATTAAATTAGCATTAGGAAGTAAGTGTTTACAAGGTCAGGTTAAAGAGGAATTAACTTTTATTCCTCTTTAAAGAGGAATTAAAGCTCCCATGTAAATGTGGCCATTTAAAGTGTTTTTCTCTTCTGTATGTAACATAACAATTTCTATAAAAAAACAGAAAAATGAGAAGCGAGCATCTTTAAAATATTTATTTTACAGTAAAAAGTCTGTTTTAAATTGAAATCCAAAAATTGAGTGGACCAATCTACTTTCCACCAATTTTGTTTGACTTTGCACCACTGCAGAGCTTTTTTGAAAGCTCTGTTTTTAAATGTCAGTCATTGTCCAATAACAAAGCTTGTGAGAAGTGTTCACACAGTGTGCAGCCATGCTTTACCTAAATCAATTCAATTGATTGATTTCTTGATCAGTTTTAAAATGTGAATTCATTGTTTTGCCTCTGTTTTCTACAATAATGGAACATACTTTAAAGGGGCATACTGTATATAGGGCAGGATTTGAGAAGAAATAAACATTCATTTTGAAGTTTTTTTAATGCTCATGGGTGATGAAGCGCTCTAAACCAAAGAGAATGACTCCCCAATGCCTTGAAAAGAGTGTGTGATACATTTTGTACTGCGGTGCTGGGCGTGGATTTCCCGCACAGTTCTGCAGACGTGACGTCAAATGACGCTGGTGAGCGTTCTCGACAGCTTGGAAATATAGAAGAATGAGAAGAAGACAGCTTGGAAATCGAAAGAAGACAAGCACGGTGGACTAAACTACTGTTTGGTTCCACAGATGCATGCAGAGGCATGTGCACAGGTCTGAACTCAATTTTTTCTCTAAGAAATTCCATATTTACATTTGTTTTAGTGGTAAGCACCAATTTTATTAACAAACAACTGTTAATGTCAACATCAGATCAGTGCACAGGTAACAAGAGAAAATGAAACACAAACAGGCACCCATCAGATCTATTTACATAATCAATTTATCAAAGATAAGGATAATCCATGTTATTGTGCAGAAAAAGGAATGTTTCAACATTGTATTCCTTAAAAATTGTCCTCTGCTCCATTCTCCTTTCACAGCGGATCACTGTTCTCACTGTTATTCAGTTTAAGCTGCATTCTACAGGACTACAGCAGCTGCAGCAGGAAAGGAAGAATGCTGTGGACAAACGACACTATGTGACCGAACTCGAAAACCAGTTTTAAATATCTGTTCGAAACCCAGACACCCAACCGTCATTCTTTGGTTGGGTGTCCATCCTCTAGTATCTGCTGTAAACAGTTGATGCGCTTGGCCGAGGGCTGCAGTCACCCTAACCACCATGGTGTCACTATGGAGTCTGATTTCTAGAGCCTGCCCTATGCTCCTTTAAGTGATAATGTGTGTTGGAATAGGAGTTTTGTGAACCACTGGTATGTCTCATCATGTGTTGAGACCTCTGTGTGAAGGTACACATAATGGTCAACAGAGCTTGACCTTTCGTCAGCCACACGATGTGCTGGATTTGATGATGCAGGCTGACATTCGTCAAAGGTGCTGAGTCATCCAATCACCATCTGACTTCATGTTTCCTCGTTTGTAGAAATGCTGAACGAATCAAAGAGGAATGAAGATTCCATCGTGTGTTATCTCCAAACCTTTAATAGTGATGTGAATATTACACTGAGAGCTGTGAAGGTCACACTGAGCTCTGCTTTACAAACCAACAGCTTCACTGTCTACTCACAAATGTCTCCTGACAGAACGCACCGTGTTGAGGAAGAGCTTATCTTTCCGTCTCTCTGTGTTTGTTGTGTGAATGCAATTGAATGAGTTGAACAGGGGGATGTTGTTCCTGCATGAGTGAGGTGATTTAAAACAATAAATACGACTTTGGATTCTCCCAGGAAGCTCAATCCATATTTAACAGCACAAATAGGTGAAATATGTAGCAGTGATTAACAGCTAAAATGAGATTAGACAGCCAGTAATAAACTGGAAAGAATAACATGATACAGTCACATTGGGGATTCCCCTCAAACAGTGGTTCCCAAACAGGGGTACAGGAGCGCAGCAGGAGTAACTCGGAAAGATTTAACAATTGATTAAAAAATTATCTGGAAATATTCCTAGTTTCTTTTTTAGGCTATTTTTTGAACAAAATCACCACAAACTAACAATTAAACTATTGCTTATTAAGATATCAGTATTATATTTGATCACACTTCTGACAATAGGAGACAATATTTAGCTATTTGCTTACTATTGAAGTAATCACACAAAAGTTGCATGTTTTTTAAAAATAAATAAATTCTACTTTTAAATTACATTCATTGTTTTGAGACGCTGTTCCTGTTACACAATTGAAAATACTATGAAATTATGGATAGGGTACTTATGATTTGAAGAGGGGGTACACATGATTTGACCAAAATGCAAAGGTGGTACACGGGACAAAAAAAGATTGGGAACCACTGCCCTAGAACACATGTCTAACTCAAGGCCAGGGGGGGAAATTCCGGCCCTTTAGCACATCCAATTCGGCATACAGGAGAAAGTAAAAACTATTAAAAAAAAACATGAATAATCAATGTGTAAACTACCAACTAATTCAGTTGTAGATATTGCAATCCCTCAAAGCACACAAATTCAATGAAATTTCACAATGTGCAGCACACACAGTTTTCTTACAGTATGTTTACATCACATGATGGCTGTCAATTTAAAAAAAAAACTCATTTTTTCCAAGAAATCATGCAATTTAACTTAAGTTATTCCACAAAATTAAATGAAAATAATTACAAAATAAAGTGAATTTAGGTGACGATCCTGCAGGGGCTGGAATCTATGTCACTTAGTGCTTTGATATTGTCGGTACCTTACTTACTTTACTTATTATTCAGATTCAGAAAACTTTATTTGTCCCCGAGGGGAAATTAAGTTTCAGTTACATCCCAACCAAGAAACATGAAAGACAATAACACATCACATGGGGGACAGGTATGAGAGTGCCGGGGAGCAGCGACAAGAGCAGCGCTCCGTTACTTAGATGAGAAATATGAAACAATGGGTGAGAAGAAGAGGTAAAAAGTCAAAAAACAAACTGGGCCCTTGCAGAGAGGGGCGGAGTTTGGGATCATGTAAAAACTTTTCAGTAAACACTGCAAGAAAACAAACAAACACAACAGCACATTAGCACAAGGGATGGGTCTTAGGATGGGTAGCTCGCAGCTCAGCCACAGGATGGCGCTGCCTTTATGGCTCGCCTTCCTGCCACAATCTGCTGGGAAGGAGGAGGGGTTGGAGCCAGAGGAGAGGTGAAAAAAGAAGGTTGTGTATGCGAATGTAGGAGTGAAAGTGTTCGTTTGATTGAGATAAGCCTGGTTGGCTGAGAATCAGCTGCAGACTCTTCATAGTTCTCATTACTGATGGGCCGGTGTTGCCGTAGAGTTGACCTCGAGAGTTCATGAGCCGAGCCAGACCAGGTGTTCATGAAAGTGAGGGAAGGGTCAGAGCTTTGAATCATCTCAGGGACTAGACACAACATGACTGCCAGCCCTATTGTTCCTGGTAGATTCTAATACATTCCAATAATGTGGCAATTAGGTGTGTACAAGGTCATTTTCAATCTTTTTAGAGAGGATTACATTTTTCTTCTGAATTAAAGGCGAATTAAAGCTCTCATGTAAACGTAGCCATAGAGACATAGATAGATACTTTAATTATTCTGAGGGGAATTCAATTGAAATTCTTTTGGGGCAAAATATGAGGGGCAGGACAGGTAGGGTTGAAGGAAAAACTAAATTTTTCTTCATAAAATGGTGGACATAGAGAAGGAAATGTCAATTGTTGTGCAGAATCTGATGTAATATGAGGCAACATGTAACATTTCACGCTCTGAAATGTAAATATCTTTATGACACGGAATAAACCCTCAGCCACGTTTTGGGACAATATCGCACATTTTCACCATATTTTTTACTAACACAGGTGGGTTAAATTTAGCTTTAGCAAGTGTAGCAAAAAAATGGACGTCAAATCCCAAGTGATCTTAGTGTTTGTTTCAGTACATTTCTGCTGTGTATGAATATGAATTTTTTTTTTTTTAAATGCCCATGCCTGATGCAGAACAAAAAGTTATTGAATGTATTATTTTGTAGATGAGGAATCGCTACATGCTTTTAGAAATTGAAACTGCAAAAATAATATATATTTTTTAATCATAACAATCTTAACCAAACCTAAATACTTTTTTTAGCAAATGCATCACCCCAAAAAATGTTATCCTAAATATTGATAAATAGATATTGCAAATATTGTAATAATTATTATTGTTATTATTAATAAAAAGCATTTGTACTGGGCTCTACAGTAGCGGTTTGAGCAACAACACAACTTGGTGATGTTATTAACTTTTTCTGCTCTGAGGAAACAATAATAAAGCAAATATAAACCGTTATTACTCCAAAAATGATCCATCAGCCTATGAAACATAGAGTCCTGGCTTTAAAGTGCAAAGCTACTTATGAAATGTGCTTGAGTGCCTAATGTGTTGCACATTGCCCAATTGCACGGTGATGTAAAGTGCTTTTTTTTCATTGCACTTTGCCTGATTCTATAGCATTATAAAGTGCCTGTTTGGACAGCTGCTAGAAAGGGAAAAGAAAGTTACACTTTATTCTGTAATCTACCTGATACAGAAATAACCAGTGAACAATGACCTCTGGAGTGTGTTACAGTGTTTATGCTTTACACACACGGCGTGAGAACAACTGCTATTCTTTGGATGGTCACAGAATTTACCTGGAGTGGTTCAGCAGAACAAAAGCACTCCATGATGTGCAGCGAGGGGAACTCCACAATCATTTAAACAATGTCTGTTACACTGTTAAAGGACTGAATTTGTAGATTTATCAAATAACTTTGTTTTGTGTATTTTTGCTTTGGTTTTGTCTATTTTTCTTTTATTATGTGTGATTACTTTGAGGTCAACACGAAATGAGACCCTGGGCTTCCAGTCGCCCCTGTTAGCATTATGGTCTCAGTAGAATTCTTTGTTAGTAATAGTCTAAACAGGGATGGGCAACTCTATCACAGCAGATGCAGTAATACATTTTAGTAACTGTGTTGCGGGAGTGTACTGTGAAGGGCAGCTCGTCCACCTGCCATGACCGTGCGCTCGATCTCCGCAGCCGGGAGAGAACCAGCCATACATATCACCCAGGCAGGCATCGGTGATATGCCTGCCTGGGTGGGTGGGATCGGCTGTGTGTGTCTCTGCTTGTGTATTGGTTGAGGTTACAAGGGGCGGGGTCAATTAGCATATGTGCGAAACATTTAAGTTCAACATTTAGATTTTGATTTAACATTTAGATTTAACATTCAGATTTAGATTTAACATTTAGATTTAGATTTGACATTTAGATTTAGATTTAACATTTAGATATAACATATAACATTTAGATTTAACATTTAGATATAACATATAACATTTTGATTTAGATTTGAAATTTAGATATAGACTTAACATTTAGATATAACATCTACCATTTAGATATAACATCTACCATTTAGATTTAGATTTAAATATTTAATGCTTTTTTTACCTGTATTTATGCGGTTAAATGTTGTGTTAAATGTAGGAAAATTTGCTAAATATGAGAAAACTGAGATAAATAATGAAAATGTGTTAGTTAAAACTTTTATACTACATTTTTACACTTGGCACCCCATATGCACGGCACATACACTTCATAAAACAGTGTTTTTCTCACTCACAATCACAATATCCACTAAACTAGCCATGTGTTTTACTGTATTGTGCAGTTTTCTGGCTGAAAACAACAAGAAGTGTGTGAATAGCAAAAGAAAGTTGATAGTGATCAACTGTTGTGTGGAGTCATAGGTGGAGTACGCGTCTAGTCACACAGCCCGGGTTTTAGAATTGGTCAGAAAGTAACTTTTCAGAGGCTAAAACTGCAGAAAACAGGGTTTGGGAAAATAAACCTCAAATACTATGTTGGGATTCTTAGAATAAATGGAGATGGGTGAAAAAATAGCATAATATGTTCCCTTTCATTTTGGTGGAATCCGTCAGTTGGTCTGTTGCTGCTGCCCGCTTCAGCTGCAGCTGAGCTAAGCTGGTGAAAGTTAAAAGGTGTCTGGCTTCAACAAGTAAAATGTAGCTCAAGGAGGGTTGTCTCCTCATTTAACATAATCCTGTGTGATATGGGTGGGAGGGAATAAAAGGGGTTGGGGTTGACTGATGTAGGCTTACAGTAGGCTAGTGCCATAGGCATGGGTTTGTGGAAATGTCGTAATATCGAGTTTACAGGTGATGACTGGTAAAGTTAATGTACCATTTGTTATTGAGCCAATGTCATGTTTTAAGATAGGTCATATTTGGCTATTTTTCTAAGAACCTTTTGTTTTACTAATTCCTACTGGATATTCAGTCACAGTCTATTGTTGGATTACTTTATTCTGGTACTTACTTTCTGTGACTCATTTAGGCCTTCTTTTAATTGGCCTAATTATGCA
Organism: Gouania willdenowi; assembly: GCF_900634775.1. Taxonomy (NCBI): domain Eukaryota; kingdom Metazoa; phylum Chordata; class Actinopteri; order Blenniiformes; family Gobiesocidae; genus Gouania; species Gouania willdenowi. The sequence goes on along the minus strand of NC_041047.1, from coordinate 42,550,360 downwards.
TTTGCAAGTTTTTATGTGCAAGCCTTCAATAAATATGATCAGACTAATCTACAGTTTACACGTGTTGTTTATAGGAAATGTGTTTTGTCTATTTTGTTGCATTTCTAATTTATAAATGTAGGCAACTTTCATGGACGGAACAATGTTACGTTTTTAGAGGGTAACTTGCTTTAGGCTGATATGTAATTGTAGGCCTCATTGTGAGGCTATACACCTTTTCACGGTGTCATCATCCGGGACATTTGCCTCAGCAACGCCCTTTGCCATTTTAAGAGGGGTTTACATTTGTCTGACAACCGCTATTTACACTATTTACTGCGGACAACACAAAGGCTTTACTCAATGTTGTACAAAGATTTCAGCAGATTAGAGCCAAAGGCCAAGCACCAATATGAAGAAAAGTTACATCTGGTTGGTTTGGAATCATGTCCATACGAAACACCTCAAGGTTCATGGTAAAACAGCCCGACGACATGGCCACATCTTTAATGGTCTGCTATTTACAAGTCGCTCATTAACAGCCCTGGCGTCTACACAATGGATAAGACGAGGACTTACAAAAGCTTGGATACATATATTTTCTTTACGGTTGGCTTATGTATGTGTTTTTGTGTTAATATAGGCCTGTGTCATCATGATAATTGGCTCGTTACATGTTTATTTAATATACTTACAGTTCATATACAAGTCAACACATTGCATATTTACTGCTAATTTCACATTGCTTGTCTTCAAATTAGACATACTAGCCATAAACATTTCAGTCATTACTGAATAAATTACAATTTAAATGTAGGCTAATTCATAATCAATGTCATAAAATCAGTCAAGAAGAAATTAGATCCCCAAAATACACAACCTTCATTAACAAAATGTCTAATGCAAACATACGACCACTTTGATTTTGGGCTCCATGTAGTTCCATCTACGTTTGTTCGCCTCAGTGCTTGGATCCATAGTTTCTGTCAGTTTATCTTTTCCTTCAGCCAGACGTGGTTATGAATGCCAAATAATACACAGGATTTCGGCATTATACGATAAAAATCAGCCAGACTGCAAAATCAGCATTAAATAGCGGTTGTCAAGCAAATGATTACCACTCTTAAAATGGCGGCGTGCATTGCTAAGTCAAGTAATGACATCATGCGAAAAGGTGTATTGTGGTGCCAATGCTATTTTTTTTTTTAATGTGTAGGCCTTTATGAATAATTTCAAGCAGCATATCCGTGTGTTGAGTCAGTGTTTGGTCTTTCAGACTGAAAGTGTAATTGTTTAATTTAAAGATTTATTAAGCTTTTTTCAGGTGCGATGCTTACTGTGTCGTTAAAACTAGATTTAGTTAATGTGAAATACAAATAAGCTTAGATAAAATGGTTAAAAGTAAAATGAGTAAATTATTTAAAAATGATCTACATGGCTTAAAAATGCTATGGTTTAAAGTATTCAGTTGACTTACTTTTAACAATGACAATATTGATGACTTTAAATATTTGATTTGTTTCTTTGTTAAGACTGGACAAATACATTTTATACACACATGTTAAATACTGTTAAAATGTGGTTTTAAAATGCAAGTTAAATTACTATACTAATAATATAATTGATTATAAGATTAATAGTGGAACGTAGCCTGCAGGCTAACACTAGGAAAGTTGTTGCTCGCAGTTTTGAAACATGGCCGGAGAAATGTAGCAAAAACTCTTGTGAAAGAGTGAAAAATATTTTTATAAGGGAACACTGGGTTTAGTGTTCCCAGTGGGAGACGTTTCTGTTAAAGATGCTCAGAAGATGTTTAGCAGCAACCCTTACCTAATGACACAGTATCAGACCTGGCTGACAAAATCTTGCATATCGTTGCAGATTACCCACATTTGAAAAATGTTGTGATTCATTTTGGGTTAAATGATTTAGCCAAGGAGGAGTCTGAGGTGTTAAAGCAGGATTTCACCCATCTGCTAAAAACTGTGAGCTGTTTACAGCCTAAAGTGTTCATCAGTGGCCCGATACCTCCAGTCCACAAAGGAGATCTGAAATTCTCAAGGATTTACTCTCTGAATACATTGTTGTCTTCGGCTTGTGCTTCCCTTTCACTAAATTTTATAGAACATTTTTCTATTTTTTGGGAACGCCATCATCTTTTTAAAGCAAATGGACTGTGTCTAAACAAGGCTGGAGTAAATTTCTTCACATCCAACTTGTTTTACTTCACCAGTCACACTGCTATCAGTTCTGATAAAGACAGAGGACAACATGTACCATCGGAGAACAAAACAACAAGGAAAGAACATGGAGTCGATGAGCTTCCAGCAAGAAATAAAAATCGCCAAAATGAAGAGGTCAACCCAACCCCCACATCTCAGGACCCACCTGCTTCACCCCAAAATTCACCTACTTCCACCTCATCCAGATTCTCTCCTACCCCTGCCTTCTTGGATTTAACTACGAAGATGAACGAGCTGGTTGTGGCTGGCACAATTCTGACACCCCACCCTGTACCCCACCATGGTCCCATCTTATCTCCTCTAAAGAACCAATCTGCACCACCCATCCCTCCTCGACGATACCAGGCCCAGGATCACTCTTCTCCTCAGGCCAGTTGTGTTCAAATTAGAGCGACACGGGTCTGATGTGTGCTGGGTCCGGACTGCAATAGCTCTATTTTTAGGAACAACCAGAAAAAGTCAGGGCCCTATGGAGTTAATGCAGCTTCTTTAATTCCTGTGGTGACAGGTAACACAGGTAAAATTGTGAAATTAAAGAAAAGCAAAAAGCTTTATAAAGATAAAAATTTGACTCCTATAACATGTCATCCAAAAAGTCCACCAGTGTCTCCAGTAAAGTCTTTAAAATTAGCTCTTCTTAATGTTAGATCTCTTGTTAACAAGTCACTACTAGATAATGATATTATTTTGACACATCACTTGGACTTTTTATTTCTTAATGAAACGTGGTTGAATGATGTTATCAATAATACTATTCTCAATGAAAGTGCACCACAAGACTTTATTTATTTAAATAAGTGTCGTACTTGCAGGAAAGGTGGTGGAGTTGCTGCCATTTTTAAATCAATATTTCAGTGCAAAGAAATAACATTTGGGGATTTTATCTCCTTTGAATATATGTCATTCTTACTGAAGGGTGATTCAAGAGTTCTGTTTTTAGTTGTTTATAGACCCCCAAAATATTCTGGAGAATTCATGGATGAGTTTGCTGAACTGCTGTCAGTTTTATGCACTGAACATAACTTTTTAATAATAACAGGTGACTTAAATATTCATGTAGACAATAACATGGACAATACTGCCAAAGAACTGTATGCTTTAATGGATACTTTTGGTCTTACACAACATGTGACTGGTCCGACACACACTCAAGGTCACACTTTGGATCTGGTTATCTCTAAAGGTGTTGATATTTCTGCTGTTGATGTAAGAGACTTAGCTCTATCTGATAATTTCTATGTCTTTTTTGACCTTGAGACTGTAACATCTGTTCCCCCTAGTTACAGTATGTGTGTTTAAAGAAAAGGTACATAAATGACAACACAAGTGCACAGTTTATGGAAGCCATAGCAATGACACCAACATTGAGTGCTGAGACAGTTGATGATCTTCTGGATGAGTATAATAGAAAAGTCTGTAATGTCATAGATGTGGTGGCTCCAATCAAAACTAAGAGAAAACCAAACACACAGAAAACACCTTGGAGGAGGACTGAGATAATGCAGAATTTGAAATCTGACTGTAGAAGAGCTGAGCGTAAATGGAGATCAACAAAACTCCAATTTCATCTAGAACTGTACAAAATAAGTCTGCGAAAATTCAATGTTGGCTTGTTCAAAGCGAGGCAGCAATACTTTTCTGAAATTATTGCCAAAAATGTCAACAACTCTCACACGTTGTTTTCTGTAATTGAAAAGCTCACAAACCCCCAGATCAGATAGCCCCTGAATTACTGTCAGCTGGAAAATGCAATGAATTTGCTGTATATTTCAATGAAAAAATACAATCAATAAGGTCATACATCAGATCAAACCAGCAAAATCACAAAAAGCTTGAACAGCTTCAACCACTGAGGGATGAGTCAACTACAATGTTAGAGTTTATTACAGTGAACCCAAAAACAATAGAGCAAACTGTTCTGCAGCTGAATCCATCAACGTGTTGCATTGACACAATACCCTCAAACTTCTTTAAAACTGTTGTAAAGTCAATTGTCACTGATTTGTGTCAGATAATGAACTGCTCATTCCAATCAGGCACCGTACCAAAATCCCTGAAAGTAGCTGCTGTGAAACCTCTGTTAAAAAAGAGAACACTGGATGCCTCTAAACTGGCTAACTATAGACCAATCAGCAACCTTCCATTCATGGCCAAGATCATTGAGAAGGTGGTCTTCAACCAACTGAGTCAATTCTTAACATTTAACAAAATATTTGATACATTTCAGTCAGGTTTTCGATCTCATTACAGCACTGAAACTGCTCTGATCAAAGTGATCAATGACATAAGGTTGAACACTGATTCAGGAAAAGTATCTGTTCTCATTCTATTGGATCTAAGTGCTGCATTTGACACTGTAGATCATACAATTTTGTTGCACAGATTGCAAACATGGGTTGGACTTATTGGAAAAGTAATGCAATAGTTTAAGTCCTACTTGGAGGAGCGAAGTTATTTTGTAAGCATTGGAAACTTTAAATCTGACAGATTACCAATGTCCTGTGGGGTTCCTCAGGGCTCTGTTCTTGGACCTCTTCTGTTTAGCCTTTATATGCTTCCTTTAAATTTTACAGAACTGTAAGGTTGATTATCAGAGCTACGCAGATGACACACAACTATATCTATCACTGAACCCAGATGACTATGGTCCCATTGAGGTGTTGTGTGACTGCTTAGAAAAAGTAAACTGCTGGATGAGTGAAAACTTCCTTCAACTAAACCATGACAAGATGGAGGTGATTGTCTTTGGTAACAAGGAAAAGAGGACTGCTGTCAGCAATTATCTTGAGTCTCGATCTTTAAAAGCTAAAGACCAAGTAAAAAACCTTGGTGTTCTGATTGACTCAGATCTTACATATAGCAGTCAGATCAAATCTATCACAAAAACAGCTTCTACCACCTAAAGAACATCTCCAGAGTGAAAGGTTTAATGACTCAGAAAGATCAGGAGAAAGTGGTCCATGCTTTTATCTCCATCAGACTGGACTATTGTAATGGTCTTCTGACAGGAATCCCCCAAAAGAGCATCAAACAGCTACAGCTGGTTCAGAACGCTGCAGCTCGGGTCTTAACCAGAACAAAGAGGTCAGAACACATTACTCCAGTTTTAAACTCTTTACACTGGCTCCCAGTCAGCCTCAGAATAGACTTTAAAGTTCTGCTGCTGGTGTATAAATCTGTGAATGGGTTTGGTCCAGAATACATCAGTGACATGTTAGTCAGGTATGAACCCAGCAGGTCTCTCAGATCTATGGACACAGGTCAGATAGTGGAGCCCAGAGTTCACAGTTAACATGGTGATGCTGCTTTTAGTTGTTATGCTGCAAAGAAGTGGAACAAACTGCAGCAGAGCTGAAGTCAGCATCACATGTGAACATTTTTAAATCAAAGTTAAAGGCACTTTTTTCTCTACTGCATATGATTGAGAGGGAGATTTTTGGTCATGTTGTTGATGTAATGTGTTTGTTGATGATTTGAATTGATTTTACTGATGATTTTAAATGTTCTTGTTGATTTTAAACAATTGAATTTTTATCATGTAAAGCACATTGAATTGCCTTGTGTATGAAATGCGCTATACAAATAAATTTGCCCTGCCTTGCCTTAATGATGAAGACCTAAAGACACATCACGTGCAAGAAGTGTTTTGTTTTGTGCAAAAGTGAACATACTTGATTTTAGTGTTTGAAAGATTTTATTTATGTTTAAAGAATATATTTTACATTGTTTTGTACAAATAATTGTTTGAAAAATCGAGATTATAATTTTGTCTATAACCTAACTCACTTCCACACCAGTTTGTAGCACACAGACAAGCCATTCACACTGAGGAAGTACAAAACAGGGTTGGGGTCAATTATAATTGTAATTGCGTAATTGATAATTAATTACAATTATGGCATAATTGTAATTATTTCTTGTCATGCAGGAATGCATTCCCAAATGAAGTCCCCATTTTAACTTGAAATAGCTCAGTATTATGTTATTGTGATGAAAATGGAAACTATTTATAAAACTATGATTAGTACAGATTACATTTGATTGCTCACTTCCAAGCAGATTGGAGGTGAAATAAAAGGATGCTGTTATCTGATGATTGTTATTTGTCCAATTGGTTGCCTGTGCAGAGCAGCGTGTGGGATGCTAGTGACAACAGTGGAATGTGAAACATTAATACAGGCTGCAGTTGTTCTTCTTAATGATTGTGCTTAGTAACGTGTAAAACTCTTCCAGTGTGAATAGAGGGAAAAGCAAGCTGACACTTCCTCCTACGACTCCTTAGAGCTAGCACAGCTAATATGTGTGCTTTAGTGTGTGTGTGTTTGTGTAGGCGCTGTGTAAACGTAGTGCTTCATATTTCATCTACTAGGTGCACTGATAAACAGTGCAAACTTCACACAGTCAGGATTGCATCCAGGTTTGGGGTCAATTACATTTTAAAATTACATTTATGTTTTTTAATGATAAAATTATCCTCAACAGAACTGACAGGTAAAGTTGACATTGAAAACAATAATTGTTAACTACGTATGTGTAAGTCATAGAACTTACATTGTTCCCCAGTTTTGGGATGAATTAGATTGTAAATGACAGTTTTTAACAAATTTCCATGCCAATTAACATTACAAAGTCAATTATCTGAACTCAATTACAATTCAATTACAGCAACATTTTTTTCTGATTACAATCTTAATTAAGTTATAATTATCAATTACATGAATACAATTATAATTGACCCCAACCCTGATTGCATCTGTCAAGCACACAACGTAACACGTTTGTCTCTGATGAATATGTAAGGTGGGCGGATCAGCTGTGGGGCGCTAAATATTGGGAGGAGAAAATATAAATACATTAATGCATTACGTGCAGTCACATTATCAAACCTGGAGCTGTTTGTGGAGCCTGTTTTTTTGGGCATAAATTTGGTTTGTCCCACAGGCAGGTGGTAGCTGTCACAGCTTCACAGAGTGATGACAGAAGACAGGGGAAACAAAACAAAAAGAAGGGCTGTCTAATGCTCCGCTGAATTTCTTTAGGTATCAAAAATAATTGAATTAAAACGACAGTCTTTAAAGGCTCAGCAGGTGGACAGATCAATAGATTCATGGATCCATGTTCAAATCCACGTGCACCACGTTTGGGAGGAATTTTTGAATAATGTTTAATGATTTCACAAACTAATGTCACAGACTTCACCTTCTTCACTATTTCTATGAGTATGACTATAAACAAAGGCTGTTGATGATTACGGCAGCCATAACCAAGGTGCCTACCAGGAATCTGAGGGTCAAATTTTGTAAAGTAAAGTTAAACTTAGGGGGTTTTTTTAATCTTTGTTCCAGTCTTACTTTAAAGCTTAAAGTTTTTTTGACTTGGTGAATGTAGTTAGAGTTTATTTTATTAAGTCATGTTTGGTAGAGATCCTCCACTAATAAGAAAGTGTCTAGACATACGTTCAACGTATCAATAGCCACCGAGACTATGGACTTCTTTTACATAAGCGTGCCTGTGCTTTCACCATGTCAGGATGATCGAGTGGTCTAAGGCGCCGCACTCAAGGATTCTTCCTTCCGCTAACGTGGGTTGTTTCCCACTTTTGACATATACATTTGAACATATTTAACATGGCAAATTCCACCTTTAAAAATACAATACAATACAAAAATAAACATTTTAGGGTATTTTCTAGGTTAGGGATAGGGTTAGGGTTAGAGTTATGGGGGTAGCTAAAAATAAATATGAGCTAAATTACAACTGACGGTACTTTAAGTCACGTACCTATCATGTGACCTAAACTGGCCCAATGAGAGGCGCTGCGTATGTATAGAGTGGCAGGCTATGGATATGTTTAACATATCAAGAGCCACGGCCCACTAATAAATACTCACAGACCCTATATTGACAATAAATAACATTTTATTCAAAAGACTGACTCCATGATGTGCTTTTCAAATTTAAATGAGGTATTATGTGGGACCTGCAGTATTATTGGAACAAACACACACACGGAGGACGCGTACGCACACACGTACACTCTACAAACACATGTGCGGAGAACGCGCGCGCACACGTGTGGAGGACACACACAAACGCAGAGAATGCACACAGTAGAGCTTTAATTGGGCCGAAAAAAGAAGACCCGGCTCAAGAGAACACGGCCCTAACCCGTCTGACCAGAATGAAGCTGATGACTCTTGAAGCCCGACGACGTGCATGTACTTGCACGCGCATGTAGAATGATCCGTTGTGAGTTTTAAACATGACGAACAGCTTCAGTTGCACAACACACTACGTCTGGTTGAAGCTACACTGTTTATATTAAACAGTGATTATGGTTACCAAGCAGATAATGTTCACCGGCAGCATCGGGGGCAGCTAAGTGGCGGCGGTGGTCCTCTGGCCCCTCAGGTAAAGAAGGGCATCCGAGCAGATCGCCTGTATTAAATAGACTGTGCGGTTGATGTATGTGTTTCTCAGTTATGCAGATTAAAAAGAGAGTAAAAAAGGTAATAAAGGCTTTGTTCTATTCATTTCATTTTTGTAATAGAGCAAATAAAATACAGTAGTTTAGATTTATTTCTACACTCATGTAACTACATCCAGTTTGGGAATTGTTATGCTTGTAAATTTGCCCTGAGCTAGTAAATGTGCTACGTGTGGAAATTTGGATTGGAGAGACACCAGAGGATTTGGAATGTGCTGACTGAAGAGGTGAGAACTAACCCATTAGAAACTAAGGTTAGCTTTTGCATTCAGGTAAATCATTTCAGATTCCTTCTTTTGTTGTGTTTTCACTTCAGACATTCGTTGTTATTCAGAGTGGTTGCTCTGCACAAACTAATATTTGAAAATGTTGCAGATATACTAGATCACAGAACACATGTACTGTTTTATAATGAATGGTTCAGTGGTTTACCATGCTTTAATGAAAAAAAAAAGAATACTAAAACGAAAATGAAACGTTGTAAGGTCAAGCAGGGAAAGCATTTGTCTTTGTTCTGCACTGCTTTGTCTCATTGTAAAGTCACCTGAAAAGGACAATAGAATAATCAATTCATGTGACCAGTTTATGAAGATGAGTAGTCAAACGATGATGTTATGTGGCCTTCTATTGTTCGTTTCAAAATTTCCCAAAATCCATTTCAGGGTTAATTCATTTCATCGTCACTTTACATTTTTCTGTTTCCTTTCTCGTGTTAATTTGGAATCAAAAGAAGAAAAAAAAAAAACAACCAAACTACAGATGACATCCAATACTTCATCAGGTCACACTGTTCATTTGTGATTCATGTGTACCAGATGATAGTAACAGGACACTTTATCCTGTCATTGATTTTATTCTTAGGCTGTTTCTTTATAATGGTTTTGCTCCAGTGATAAAAAAAAAAAAAAAAAAAAAAAATCCTTTAGCCTCATTCAGAGGGCCAAAGTTTAAAAAAGTTGAGTTTTTTGACGTCACAGCGTAGAAACTCCTCCTCCTGAAAATCCTGGCTCCTCCTACCCTCTAAGAATGTAAGCTCCTCCCTCTCAAACTACCTCACAAGTGAAACACACTGCGGTTTAATATAGACATAATATATATACATTTACTGTCATATGTAAAGCTACATACACAAAATGTGTTCTCAGCATTTAACCCCTCCCTGAGAAACAGTGAGCAGCCATGGTGTAGCACCCAGGGAGCAGTTAGGGCTAATATAAGGGACTGATCAACATCCCACAGTGAGGACCAGGGAGATTAGAACCAGTGAGCCTACGGTTACAAGCCTGCTCCCTTAACCACTAGTCCCTTAATCCACAGATAATATATTTACATTCAATATATAGATAATCCAGTATGTAGATAATCCGAAGCGCAGTGTGATCTCAGTTCCATTTTTAGTAGCTGTTGTATCGCCTTTGACATGATGTGACGTGTTTGTGACCCAATGCGTTGCAGCGTTAGGACAAAACAAATGATTATGATCTAAAATGGACTATTCCTGTGGGTAGACGTAGTGCAGATGACAATAAATTGACCAAGTTTAACACTCCGGTGAGTGTTTGAAACAGCTGACTCAGATGACAGTTTACTCCACTGCTGCTGCTTGTGCCACAGACACACACACACACACGCACACACACACACACACACACACACGCACACACACACCCTGGAGCAGCGTTTGTCGGACAGAATAGCCGCTTCATTAGCCATGTGTTTTGCTGTAAAGTGCAGTTTTTTGGCAGAAAACAATAACAAGAGTGTGTGGATTGCAAAAGAAAATTGCTATGATAATTAAGCTGTGGCATGAAGTCTGTGTCTACAGACACGCCCACCATACATATGGATGAAGGCCCTGAAACAGCCTGTTTTTAGAAGCGTCATGAAAGTGACTTTACAGAGGGCTAAAACTCCAGAAAAACCATTCCTTCAACGGTCCTCCACATTCCTTCAATAAATCCTTTCCATGATCCCTGCTGTGTGTGTGAGTGCACGTATATCACACACACAGGTGAGATAAGATGCTTTAAGTAGGACAAAGGGCTAGAGGGTTGGCTGAAACGCTTTGAGGTTACGAGGATTTATTCACGATGAGAAACGGATGGATGGATGAACGATGGCAAATAGAAGTTGGATATGGATGAGAGTGAATAAAGGACAGGCTGATGGAGCATTTAGCTGAAAGAATGACAAAGTCATAAGTCTCTCTGATCCTTTTATACTTATCTCACTCTTCTCTCTCCCTATATTCGTCCTTTTATGCTCTCGGGCGTTCTTTTAAAATAACACCATGTTCTTTACGGTGACAAGGCGTGGTAAAAAGATTGGCTCTTAGTTTCCCCTCGATTGCCCTCTCACAGTATCACTACATCTCCAGGCTGACCCTCCTTTAGTTAAAGTAGCTTCTGAATGCATTGGCTGACTTTAAGTGAACCATTCTGCAATCAAAGCCAATTATGGACAATTACACTTCTCTAAAGATTCATGAGGATTTTAAAACTAAATAAGACTGTTATTGAATCTAATGTTTTGGCTTGTGATTAATAATAATAGAAAAGGATATTCTGTCATATTGCCACGGTAATGTAGAGCCTCATATATTTTGTTACAGAGTTTATATCTATTGTTTTGTTTCATCGTCGTTTCCTAATCCAGTGGTTCCCAAACTGGGGTGCGCATCCCCTGGGTTAGGGGGTGGGGGAGGAGGGTTGTGGGTGACATCATGAAGTGAGGGAGTGTGACAATAGCTTTGCTGAATGTTGAACATGAAAAATAGAAAATCTATTTTTTTTGCACTCAAAGAACTTGAAATATGTAATTGCAAGTTTTGTTGTTTTATGAGAAAAATATTTATCAATTTCGGTTAAAATATTGTTGCGATGGGGAACAACGGAAAACGTTTGGAAACCATTGCTCCAATCAGAAGCCATTAGGTTTGTAAACTTCCTGAAATCCTTATCAGTTATTATTATGCTCTAGTCTTTACCTGAGGACCCCCGCAGCCTTTTAGCTGCCCCCGATGCTGCCTGTGTTCATTCACCGCTTACGTAACCGTAATCACCGTCCACATACAGTATGTAAGCTACGGATAGTGCGAACAGCCCAGACTCAACACGATGGACTCCATGCAGAATGTCCACTGTCCTCAGAGCTTACATACTGGGGCGTACCGCTACATAGTAGTTTCCATCAAAATCCTACATGTCCCATGATTCTTAGCAGTTCTCTGTAGTCCTGACATGTTTTAAAGGTGTCGGTACTTTCGTAGCTTGTCTGCCAGTCTCCCCTCTAAGCTCGTGTTTATCTCTCCCGCTCTCTTTCACCAGACGATGAAATGCACGAAATGCATTTATTGATGGTCGATACAATGGCGAGCAGTGTTTAGTGTGACACCAACGTAAAATCTGAGTTTTGCATTTAATTGGAGTATGTTTGAGCCTTTAATCAGTGTTTTTCAACCAGGCGTAGCGTGTAGCGCACATGAAGCTGCTCGCCATGTTCAACAGCCATGTATTTAGCACAATGAAAATTATAATAATAATAACAATAAAATAAAGCTGAGTGAGAATAAATGGAGCCTGTAAATGTTTAAAAAGGAGAAGAAGTAAGAATAAACCTACTGTATATGATCCTACCCCTTGTAATAACAATTAACTTTTGGCTTTAGAGTAAGGCAGTAACAAAGATTAAAAAAGAGAAAAAAAAAACTTTAATTTGGCCCTCAAAGAGTTACAAATTTAAAAATGTTCCATGCCAGCGATGCTGTGAAAAATTCCTGGTGAGAACCCCGGTACAATAGCTTCACATGCTTTACCAAATAACAACTTCTACTTATATTGTTTGTCCGTTACATACATTTACTGTTAAAGGCTAGCGTCTAGCTTGTTAAGCAAGTGGGAGCTGGCTAATTTAGGCTGGGCCGTTAGGCGCTGTATGAGACAGACAGGCAGCTTTACAACAGAGACAAATCACATGTTACCTGGAGCCTTTGACTTCATCATAACTGTCAAACCTCCAAATGATGCAACAACCTTTAAAATAAAAAGTTAAATATTTCAGATAATGAACAACTTGGCCGTTAATGGGTGGCTTACTGCCAAATCTTGTACGTACTGATTGTTGTCAGAACATTGGCAGCTGAATCTGGCAACCCTTACACTTGGTTACATACAGTTAAACATGATTTTTACATTAGTGCAAAAAAACTTAGAATGTACAAAATTCTTTTTCTAATTGTTTATTATTTGTTTATTTAAAAAAAAAAAAAAAAAGCAAAAATCTACGGTGGCTGAGAAGTGCAAAACACATTTACAAATACCGCAACAAGTTTACAATTTTGAAAACAAATTTACATTATTAGCTAAAAAAAATTACAAATAGCGAAACAGTTTTAGAAATGTTGAAACAGATTTACAATAGCGCATTGTAAGTGTAAAAGTGTTTCCATATTTGGTCATTTGTTTTGAACTTTTGTTAAAGTGTTGCAGTAATTTGTAAATGCGTTGCCGTCTTTTGTTCATTTGTTAAATCAATTAAGAGAAAAGGGGGGATTATTTTCAAAATAAAATACTCTGTGTTCAAGGCGGATCTTAATCCTATCCATTGACCTAGGTTACCCCTGTTGAAAACACAGACCTTCCGGGGCCTCCAGCGGGCCCATTTCAGACTCTAGCTGAAAACCGAGCACATATTCCGACTCAGGGGAATAAAACCTGTCCGTTGATAACACAATTTACACAAAATAAACACTTTTTTGGCCCAAAAAAGGTGCATTTCGGCTCTAGCGGGTGCAATTCGGACTCCATACACATATTCGGACTCAGTGGGGGGTGACCAGACTTTTCAGTTGATACCTTGTTTGGCCCGATCCTGGCACTTTTAAATTGAAAAATTGCATTTATCCATCCATCAGCCACCGTAAAAAAAACATTTTTAGATCAACCACCGAGTGAGACTCACTTTATTCAAATTTCTCTTCTTCTTCTTTTGTGCTCATTACCAAATGCGTTCTTACAGTAACTTTGTTTTATGGAGTGTGTGTATCTTAAAATGACCTCTGATTGGTTGGGTATTGGACACTTAAGGCTTCACATGCAGCAGAGAACATTCAACTGTGTGCTGGAAGTCGTGTGGTGGATCTAACAGGATAATGGAAAGCAATGTTTCCCCCCCGTTCCATAACGAGACCTGTCTGCAGTGAGGCAGCCTCAGCTTTTACGATGACGACCCAGTGTGTGTCCTCAAAAAGAAAGCGAATCCCCGGATGACTTTGTCAACAAATTAAACACACTAACACACACACACACACACACACACAAATGGGCGCTTGACTTTAATGGCTGTCATTGAGCATGAGTGAAATGGCGGCAGTGTTGCTGCAGGCGGCCGTGGCTGATCTGAGCTCATTAGAACAGCGACTCAGACTGAGGGGATTCACTGAGGATTTGTTACACCGCTATAGCACTTCTACTTCAGCCGGGAGGTAAAATTGGGGAGAGATGAAGTGAAGGGTGAATAGAGAATGGAGAGAAGGATGAGGCAAAGGTAAAGAGATGATGTTAGGGGAAGCACATAGGAGGAAATTGAAAGCAAAAAGAAGAACTGAAATAAAAAAGGAATGGAAAGAAAAAGGATGATAGTAGGAATGCTTCTATTGGTGTAACTAAGTTACAAACAGCTGCAAAGTATTGAAAAACTGTTCTAAACAAGAAAGAAATGAAGGCAAGAAGATTGAATTATACTTTAATAAGAGGAGAAGGAGGGAAGTGGCTATTGACAGCACTTTATTGATCTCTGTGTCGAACCAAGAGAACAAACAACAAATGAAAGGAACTCTACTTAAAATGTATTTCAAAAACGAAGGATGTGAATTAGTGAAGGATCAGAGAAGGAGTAAATCCTAGAAATGGGATGAAGATGCGAGCGATGTAGATTGAAGAGGGATTTTCCACTTGGGGAGCCAATCCTGACCACGTGTGAAATTTGTTCTGAACACCTGGTGGCTTTCAATCAGCAGTCAACTGAAGAGTGAGAAATAAGGACAGGAAAGAAATCAAAAACTTATTAAAGGGACATTTTCAAACTTCACTCTTTAAACAAAGTCAGGCTAATTGTTGGTCTTTTTTTCTAATGATTAAATGAAATCTGGGCCACACTGGTCTTATTACATTTAATTTCCACCTTTTAAATGACTGTGTTTGCTCTGAAAGGAGATGAATCCATCTGACACATTGAAGCTCTGGAGGCTGAATGAAGCCTGTGCAGGACACAGAAGGCTTTGAGGCACTGAATGACTGCTGTCAGCGTGTTTTATGGCTCATAGTTGATATAATACGAGCTGATAATCTGATCTATCTGTGCTCACTAGTTCTTTATAGTTTCTCTGAGGCCAATGATGTGGGCCAAAATAAAAACACATCACACGATGGTGTGTTTTTAGCTTGTGGTCCCAAAACATTATATGTGAAACCTTTATTTACAGCCAATAGAAGAATCGCCTTCATGTTTTGCACTATTTTAAATACCCAGAGAGAGAAAACCCAGCACAGATTATTTTTCCATTTCAGAACGATTTCCTTTTTTCCGTCCGTTTTCTGTGACGACAAAAAATCGTGGTGAATGGGTGAAACCAGACTTTGCCTTCTGACGGTGCCTGTTTTCTTTCCAGAAGAAGCTGCTGACACTTTAAGAAGTGACTTTTTTTGTTGTCAGTATGTTGCTTCTCTTTCTGTTGAAAGTTTTGTCGTGTCAGAAATTGTTGACTTCTACCGAGCAGTGTTGGGATGTGGAACATTTGAACGTGTTAGGGCCGCTGTATCCTGTTTGCTTTGGTTTAGTTTGCAGGGAGCAACAACTGAAATGATGCAATGTGGTCCACTAGCGGAACAAATCAGAACCTGGCCAGGGGCGGGGCAAATGACCGGGCCCTTTAAACCCAAATAACAAAGCTCATGATAACATCATTTTACAACATCCACATGCCCGCTACAGCGGGGCTCACAAGCTTTGACACCACGGAGAGCAACTATGTCATTTTGAAGTCCATCAAACGGACACAAACAAGAGAACAACAAAAACATTAGGTGCCATGATCAGTATTAATAAAGCACAATTTTAAAGCATCTCAGCACCACTGATAGCAACCACATCATTTTGACACCCACTTTAACCATTTCAACTCAGAGCCTGTATCAGTAGCTATAAAGTTTAGTAAAACTGGCACAGAGGCCCACATGTTCACAAACACAATTTCATTATGAAGTACTATAGGCCTACTCACCACTATTTGAAGCCTTGCGCTCCGCGAACTTGTCCACGATGCTCTGTATGTCCATTTTTTTTGCTCTCTCATTCTCTATGGACCACAGCGATTACTTGACACAATCGCTTCTGTGGTTTTGCACCGGGCCTGCGCGCATGCACCTAATTTAGTATACGTCACATGAAGTGGGTCTATATAACACCTGTATAAATCTGCATGATGGGTGAAGTTAAACAGACTGTGCTCATACTCTGGGAGCCTCTGGGCCCGCCTTCTCCAGCTCCCCTGAGCCGTGGTAGAGGCCCAGCTCCCCTAAGTCCTACCTTCTATTGTGCCCGGGTCGGGGGCGTGCAGCCCTCCCAGCCCCCCCGAAGCCCCGCCCTTGATGTGACCAAAAGGACAGACGAAGAAGTGAAGAGAACATGCGCTCGTGCATCACTGTCATCACAAACACACACAGAGGGTCACAGATGTAGACACAGATTCAGGGTTAAACAGAAGGCACAAACAATAATGTATAGGAGCTAATCCATGTTATGTAATGTGCTGAGTGGATTTGTGAAAGCCTGAGTGAAGAACACACTGAATATCTCAGACTTTGTGGACAAAGACAGAACGATTACAGGCAGCACAGATGGCTGTAGTACAGAAAAGGTGTTCACTTATTGACTAAAGCACGTTGGATTTCAGTCCCATAAAGATTTCACCGAGTAGATGCCAGACTACCGCAGTGCGTGTGAAATTACATTTAATATTCATAGGTCAAGTGACAATTTAGTGCTATGTTAAATTATATGATGTTTATAAAAGTGCTGTCCTCTTTTCAAAGCCGTCAGCAACCCATAAAAACACATTCCTGAAAGTACACTTGACTGTAAAGTGTGTTTTATTTGGTGTTAGAAACAGCCCTTCAAGTCCAACACAATCCTGTTATTTTTAATATATTAATTTATTAGTATCATAAAAAAGTTGATTTTGTGTAGGATTTACAGCAGTTTTTTAACATATGAAACAGGATTTTCTTCCCAAATTTCACCCAATCTTTGTATTTAAAGGAAAGGTTTACAACTGCTTCTGTACATGCGCTAAAACTGCCAAAAACAGAGCGTGGACTTGTAAAACGAGCCCTGCTGGAGTTGTTGTGTGCTTTATGAGCCTTGCCAGCTCATAATGACAAAGACCATCTTGTCACTCCTTTCTGTCCGACCGTGCAATAAAACGCTCGCTGCTCCTTTTATGCACTCATTAACAAAACAGTGGAGCGATCAATAAAAGGCGTTATCTTTCCAATGGTCCTGCTGCGTATCTTTCCTGTTGTATAGCTGCCAATACACTGTGAGTATTGAACTGCTGTTTAACATTGTGTACATTTCCTTTTTGTGTGGCTGTGTCAATAATAAGTGTTGTGTGTGGAAATATGGTCGTTGGAAGGAGGGCTAAATGAGCATCTGTCTACCAGTATGTCAGGACTACGGGGATGACTAACGGCTTCATCATCATGCATATTTGTCGCACTGAGTTTTTAAATTTTTTTTCATATCTGTGGTTTGAGAAAAAAAAAAAAAAAACTGCTTCGATCTGAGATTAGGTCGTTTGTGAAAACAGGTGTTTGAGAGTGGATGACAGATGGAAACCAGAAAAATATTCTCCTTTGATTTTTCACTCAACATTCACAAGTTAGGAAAATATAACAGGTTTAAATTGTCGCAGCACAAGTAAATTTAAAATCCTGCAAATTAATGCAATTTATTATGAACACAGTAGTCACTCCCTGTGGGCTGGGTTTGATTCAGACATGGTGTGGAGTTTGCATGTTCTCCCTGTGAGTGAGTGAGTCAGTAAATAAGTGAATCCATTTGTCACCTGAGTTTGGAAACATCCTGGGTTTGTAATAATTTTTTGACTGTAAAATGCTTTGTGCTCCAGGTGCTTCATAATTATATTTTTTGGATGATTAAACAGAATTTGTGTGGCCTCTGAGGGTGTCATCACTCCTCACCCTGACATGCAACTACAGTAATTCTGTATTTATTGAGAATACTTCACTTCATTTGGACATGTCTATTTATTGTGTTTGTAATACTCAATAAAAAAAGCAAATGTTATTCTTGCTACCTGCTTTAAGCATCTAGTTTGAATTAAAAATAAATCAACTACCAGTATCTATGGATGGATTTCTTAACCTGTTTTTACTTTGAAACCTGAGTTGACCTGTTTTCCTCTAGACATTGGATTAGACACTATTTTGTTTTGCAGTGGAATATAACATATTTTATTTATTTATTTTTATTTTCTTAGTTTGTATTAGTTTTTATGTAAAATAAATAACAGTATAAGATACAATTTCCTTGTAAAACCAAAGGTTATTGCGCTTTTATTGATGTTCGTTCTTAATAAAAATTGAAAAATGTAACACTTTCTGCTTTAAATTTCAGTTCACATTCAGTTCTGCTCCCTTTGTGTGCGATTGTATTTTTCCATCATTATACAGAATGTGTGAGGATATTCCAGCTTTCCTCATTTGACGTTATCCAAAGGGACCATTTTGCTCGCCTCAGTTTGCTAAAA
The DNA here is from genome assembly GCF_900634775.1 of Gouania willdenowi. NCBI lineage: Eukaryota > Metazoa > Chordata > Actinopteri > Blenniiformes > Gobiesocidae > Gouania > Gouania willdenowi. Next base: position 42,531,822 of record NC_041047.1, on the reverse strand, counting down.
GTAAAAGGTTTTAGTCTGCAATTCTTCTGTGTCCCTGAACAAATAACAAAATGTGCTGACTTCTGAGAGACCGTCAACATAGCACTTTATGCTTTGCCATCAACATGGCAGCCAGCATGATTATACAGCATGAATATGGATTGTATACAGCCCCCACATTTGCAAGAATGCATCTACAAGGCTCACACACGCTGCTACACTCTGTGTATTTAACTTGTAAATTTGAAGAAGTGTATAGAAAATCAATGCTGCTCTACAAACGGTACACTTAACTTATATGAAAATCATTTTTATTCTTTAGTCCTTTATGAAAATTTAACAACGAACTTACTGGAATGTGCGAGGTGTTCTCACTGTGTATCATTTTCTTTACTAGTGAGCTATACTAACTCGCTATGGGCTGATCAAGCATTTGTGTATATTATGGAATTATGTTTCATGTTTCAACAGTAACTGGGTAGGACACCGATGAGTCGACACAGTAACTTTAGCTTTTTTTGTGTGACTAATTGTGTCTCTGTAGTAGGATAGAAATACTGCATACTTTCATTTTGTGTGGCCCCAAAAACAAGTACACACTACAAATAAAAACAAAAAAATACAAAATAACAACAAGAACACAAAAAATATAAAATGCCAGAACGATAACAACATGTCACAGCAACATACAAAAGAACAGACACCCTCCCACCAAATGACAGAAAAATACACATAAGGACTCCAAAAACACCCAACACAACTCACAAAATACAATAAAATCACAAAAAAGCACACAAAGTGACTCAAAAACACACACAAAACAGTAATACAGACATAAAAACACACAAAATGACCCCACAAAAACCTTGAAAAACAACAAAATAAACACACTGACAAAAAATACAAAGAACTACAAAAAATTTGCAAAATAAATGCACAAAAGACCTTCAGAAACACAAAAAAATCTACACAAACTTTGTTGTTTCCTGTATTAATGCTCAGGTTGGTCATTGTTCTAAATGTTAACATTAGAAGCAGAAGTACTTTATTTGTCCATGGGGGAAGTGACTTGCGTTACAGATACTAAACAAAGAAAAAGAAAGAAAGAAATGTTCAAAATTACGTAAAATACTGTTAATCTAATACAAATTAAATACAAGTGCACCCATTACAGTAGCAAAAAATAAAATAAGATAATAATAATACAAATACAGTATACAAATATAATACAGATGTACTGTATACAATGATCAAAGCTGTCTGGTTACAGAGATGCATTGGCAGGAATAATTTCCTGTGGAGCACCGTGGTGGGATCCGCCTGGTACTGAAGGTGTTCCTGTGGCTGACCAGCACATCATAGAGTGGGAGGGACTCATTGACCCATAATGTGACCCTTGGATCAGACAATCACATTTTTTTTGCCCGTCTCTGACCTTCTGTCTTTATTATTCTTTGAGATCAAACTGGTCACACAGACTTATAGGGCCACGCCTACTTTGATTTCAGGATAGCAGATCGTGGGACAGGGCTTAAAGTTGCTTGTTTAGAAACATAATAGATATCTGGCAACATTTTACAAAAAACTTGCTCAATCTTGCTAGTCTTTTTTTATTTTTTTTAATTTGCTAGAAGGTCTGAATTGTTGCTAGATATATTGACAAAGTTGCTAAGTTGACATCACTGGTTGACTGTGCCTCTCCTTCACACGCTCGCTCCTTCCCTTTCCACCTGATTTCTGATCAGAATTATGTCCTAATCTGAAAGAGGAATGAGGAAGGAGTGTCTGAGGCACCAGCAGTGACACCCACACCACTGGAAATATGAAAGTTGAGCTGACTGTATGAAGAGCAAAAGGGTGAGGAAACAGACACAATTAAATCACAACATCAAAAACTAAAACTAGGCATCCAGAACCAAAAGCACACCAAGACAAAAGCCCACAATTCTAAAAAAAAAGTCACAAAGGAGTCACGGGACAAACTAGTATAATGATTATACTATATAAGTATATAATTTTAAAAAGATTAATACGCACAAGTGTAAATATATCGACACAAAGCTTTACCTAAATTAAGGAAAGCTCACTCACTGTAAATGAAAATAATTCACTAGATATTTACACTGCAAGATATAAACATATTTGGTCAATTTCAATGTGTTAAAACAACAAACAGTTGAGTTTTTTTAAGTGTCAGGTGAATGCATTTACAGAAACGAACACAAATGCAAACAGGTCACAACACGAATGCAAACTGGCCACAACGGAAGTGTTTCCGACGGACCGGTATTACAGACGGACGGGTATTATGATATGATAGCCTGATATGAAAAATATAAGAGTATCCTAATCAACTTTCACTTACTTTCATACGCGTTTCGATGTCTTCTTCTTGTTCTTAACTGTTCTGGTGGGTTAAAAACATCCGCCAGAAACGTGTCCGTCTGTAATACCGGTCCGTCGGAAACACTTCCGTTGCGGAAACCCGGTGGCCGGGAAGTGTCAGGTGAGTGCATTTAAAGAAATGAACACAAATGCAAAAAGGTCACAGCATGAATGCAAAATGGCCACAACGGAAGTGTTTCTGACGGACCGGTATTACAGATGGACACGTTTCTGGCGGATGTTTTTAACCCACCAGAATTCTGTAAATGCATTCACCTGACACTTCCCAGCCACCGTAGTTTTCCCATCTGTGTGAACAAAGGAGCAGTTAAGTTCTCGTCAAAAATCACACTATCAACTTTGTACCATCATCTCCTGTTGATGTGAACCGTTGATTGTCTTTGTTTTTCTTCTGCCATTTGTCATACACTTACCTCTGCCAGGGTGTTGATATGCTTCTTTACAAGGAGAGTAGAATAGTGTGTGTGCAAAGACTGAAACAGGATTAGCTGTGTGTATCCAATCTGAAGGTGAGCTCATCCAGGTGGAACACTGACTCCCACTCACGCTGGGAAAAAATCTGCCCTGCGTGATGCATCTTCACACTTGCATAATGCTGAGGTTACACACCAGCACATCACATTCATACCCTTTTATAGGCACAAAAACCAAGAGAAATTGGACGATAACTTGACATGACCAAGCCAGCAACGTGTGAAAATAATCAGTTTGAAAGTATCCAGATATGAAGAACTATTTATTGTGCGTGAAAATCATTCAGTGTGAAGTGTAAACACTGCTGTTTTGCTTTAGTTTTCCTTAAAGGTCCCATGTCATGCTATTATTCACCCATTTCCATTTATTTTAAGAACCCCAAAAACATAGTATTTGAGGTTTATTTTCCCAAACTTGCCTGTTTTCCAGAGTTTTAGCCTCTGAAAAGTCACTTTGTGAGCAACCCTACACAAACGGGCTGATTTGTGGCCTACTTAAGCATATTCATGAGTGGGTATGTCTATAGATGGGACACTGACCTCCTCCTCCCCACACGGTGACGTAGGGCCAGAGGACGGGCGCCCTCCTTACGCCCACTCTGTAGCCGAGATCAGGCTGCTCTATGAACACGAGCCAGAGTGTGGGGGCGGGGCGTTTGCCGGTACATACATAGACTGTAGAAAATACATACATAGCACTGCGCATAGGACACTGAAATGCTCACCTTCGTGGGCGTGTCTGTTTACATATCAATCACGGCAGAGAGCTTCATTAGTTTTAGGTCTGGCTTGTCACATTCATTTTAGTGGAGAATTGTGTATATGGCCCAGTTTAGTCTCAGGTGGGCCGAACTGCAGAAATACTGTCATTGTGACGTGTTTTTCTCACTTCCACGTGTAAATGATTGGAGATACATTTAAGGTGTAATGCACATAGTTACAGATGTTCAGAACTGAGCTATGTGCTAATTTACCAAATCACTCGTCTTTGATGATGGAGACAGCCTTCCTGTGGACTCTGCTTTGGTGGATGCTCTGCAGAGAGGGCAGGGGAGATCTTAGTCTTCACCATTTGGTGTTTGCGCTTCATGATGGTAGCGCTGCCGTACCTCACAGTGATGGAGCTGCTCAGAATGGACTCAACAACGCAGCTGTAGAAGTTGATGAGGATTTTCAGTGACATAGCAAAGCTCAGAAAGTAGAGCTGGTGTTGAGTGTCCATGTGTTGACATATTTGAAGATGCTCACCCTCTCCACTTCCTGTCCTGCCCTTCCTCAACTCCACTATCATCTTCTTGGTTTTGTCTGTGTTGAGGGTGAGGTTGTTGTCACCCAAGTGTCCACCTCCCTCCTGTAGGCCTCTTCGTCCCTGCCGGTCATACCTTCTATCCAGTGGCGTAACATCATGGTGATAGGTCCTGGTACAAAAACAATGAGCCCACTGATTCCGACCTGCGTTGGCGGGGAAGTCTCTCTTTCTGGCCTCGGTGGGATGCCTGCTCTTCATTAGAGGCCAATGTACAGAGGCCAATGTGTAATTTGTGGCAATGCATGGTAGGAATAGACAGATTTTTTAGGGCCAATACCAATTTTTTTTTTCCCATCACCCTTAGCCGATGACCGATATGGACTGCCGATTTTCTTGAGTCAGTATTTGGAGCCGATATTACTTTTGCTCCCTCAATTTACATCATAAAAATTACACAATGATGATAACAAATGGTGTGAGTCTGAATTTTTTAGATTGAAACATTTATTGAAATGAACAAAGGCGATGTAGAACAACAAGTAAAACATATTTAACAAATATTAAAAACAGGTGATGTAGAACAAGAACAAGTGAAAAATATTTTTGCTCTCTGTAAATAATGCAGACCGGCAAATGCAGCAGCACGCATCTGCCGATGCCGATATAAAAACGCAAAAATCGGCATCACTAATGCATAGACTTGATAAATGGACTTGATTTTATATAGCACTTTATCACCACACTGAAGCAGTCTCAAAGCGCTTTACATATCAGCTCATTCACCCAATCACTCTCACATTCACACACCAGTGGGACAGGACTGCCATGCAAGGCGCTCGTCAACCACTGGGAGCAACTTAGGGTTCAGTGTCTTACCCAGGGACACTTCGATACATAGTCAGGTACTGGGATCGAACCCCCAACCTCTCGATCAGAAGACGACCCTCTACCACCTGAGCTACGGTCGCCCTATAGAGGCACCTGACTACTGGTCTATTCATATTAGAGGTTGACCGATATGGGATTTTCAAAGGCCGATGCCGAATTACAAAAAAAAAATTAAGTCGATGGCCGATATCTAAAGCCAATTTTGGAAGCCGATATTTGAGGCCAATATAATTTTTGAATTTTTTTAATATAAATCATACAGCTGTGGTCTATATAAAGCTGAACTGCCATGCTTGGGTCTGAATTCCTCATTATTATAACTCCACCCCTTTTCTACCTCTTTTCTGATGTGCTTCTGAGAGCAACTCTTTTTGGTGCGGCCTCTTTAAATGCAAATGAGACACTTCATACCCCGCCCCCTCTCCAGGTTGCAGAGGTGACACTCGGTTCAACTCCACCCTGTTCGGCCATTTTTGTAGTTTGATAGAAGAGATACAATTGTCTAGCGGTGCAGAAAATGTTTATTCACACGTTATTTACAAAATGTCAACAACAGAAGACTTGTCCATCCAGCTTTACATGTTCGAGCCAGAGTCTAACCAGGCGGAGCGAGATGAAAATGATGTTGAACCTGCAGAACCCTAACAAGTGAGCTAACACAAGCACCGAGCAAACGATAGCGCCAAGCTAACGTCATGAAATGCATTATAATACAGTCTTTTCAGAGACAAAAACGGCAAAATGAAATGACTAATGAAAACTTTAGACTTAAATTAAATCACGTAGGCCATATCATCAAGGATCTAAAACGAGCACACAAGCGCTAACATATGAAGACGGTGCAACTGCTAATGCTAACAAAACAATGACAGGGACATCTTATCATCACACTTTTTAGCGTTATTTACAGCTTACCAAAGTGCTCTGTTCGTCGTCTCCAAAGATAGAAGGAATTGAACCCTCAATCAGACAAAGTCTTTCGTCAAATCCTTCTTTATACTGGTGGAGGTTGCTGAAGCAGTCATCCTTGAAGTGCTGCACGCACACAAAAATGACCTTACCCACAGATGTGGGTACATTTCCGTGAAAAATAAAACTCAACCAGGCACTTTGAAAAGGTTCTGATGCTGGGAGACGGTGTAATGAAGCGTGTGAGTTACTACATCCAACAACCAAACATTTTGACTTATCCTCTCGTAACTTCGGCATCCTTGAGCTTGGACTACAAAATAAAAGCGAGAAATAAAAATGTCGGATTGCTCGAACAGTTGGGTCTGGAGTCGATGTCCTAATTTGGCAGTTCCGCTGCAAATACTGTGACGTTATTGTTCAAAAAACGTAATAGAGAATAGAAAAATCGAAACAGATTGAAAAATATGACCAAAACAGAATATAAAGATATCTACGGAGCACCTGAAGAGACTAATTTGACCTTTTCTGTGCTTCTAAACACTCTAAATATACAACAAAATGCATTTAAGGGCTAAAAAAGTGGATTTAGCATGATGTTTTTTTTTTGGGACCAAAAACATTTTTTTTTTTCAAATAAGTATTTTTTTTTTTTTGGCTGATGGGCGATCTTGAAAAACTCTGTTTTTAATAATTTTCTCACATACCCCCTATGACAATTTGCATTCCCTACTTTGGGAACCTAGGCTGCAGAGGATGGAGCTGAGGACACAATACTAAGGTTTGGGGATGTTTGTGGTGATACTGGCTGAGGTCCTGTTCCCTATCCTAACAGATTGCATCCGTCATCTCGTTGGGTCTTAGGGCTTACCCAGGTGTGTGGCCTCGTCCAGGTATCTGTGAGCCTCATATCTGTGATGGGGCAGCCATAGAACGTGTTGAGGTCGTCAGGCAGGCTGTGGCTCTGATGATACTGGAACTGGTCCTATAGGCTATGGTGATGTTTTGGATGTTTGTTCATTACTGTTGTTTTTAAGCAGATTATATTTTCTGTGTAATTTGTCATTTATATAAATTTTTAGCGTAGGATCAATAGTGTTAAAATTATCTTTATTTTTTATACACTGGCTTTTATTCATCTGGTTTGATCCATTTGTTATGAAACTGGGTATAATGTTGACCTTGAAATAAAACAAGTTTGACACTTCAGGAAACCTTTTTAATGTAGTTTTCACTTCAATGAAGGGAAGCCTGTCGCAAAGACAATAATTATAACACCATCGTTTGGTGTTGAAATGATGACATTTAAACCTTTCAAAACTTGTGATTTGTTCTGTGTTGCAGGGGATGAATGTGACGGATGTGTTCACCGGCTGTGAGCTGATGCGTGTTTTCCTACTGTGATGGAGATCCTTGGCACCATCTGGTTCATCTACCTTCTGCAAAGTGGAGCCTAAGGAGGAAATTCCTACTGTTTGCTTTCGACACACATTTTGGGAACTTTCTTCAAACGTTAGGATCTGCATTGTTTCCATCTCATTTTTTTATTTGAACATTTTGGGAAACTTTTCATGGCTACTTGGTTCCCATTGGATGGTTTTCACTTGATGGATTTTAAAAGTGGTATTTAGCTTCCGCTATCCTGAGAAGCCGCAAAGTGAGCAACACCTTCATGCATTCAATGTGAATCTTTTTTAATTGTTTTGGTATACATGAGATTGGATCTAAATGAGAAAAGTAGGAGCTAAAAACCTTCAACAGAGGAAGTGAAAAATAACAGAGAAGCTGATTGAAAGGAATAACAGCCATGTTCATGCGGAGACACCGTTTGGGGACTGGCTCACGGCCTCTTCAGGCTGTACACAGCAACAGCATAAGTATGGGTTATGAAGTGACAGAAGGCACCAAAAGCACTGGCCTGTGGGTTTCCACATTGACTTTACTGGGATTCCTGCTTCTGCCGATGAGCCGAGCTCTCGTGGTGGCTGAGAAACTGGATGAGAATGACCCTGTGGTCACAACGCCATACGGCAAGCTGCGTGGCATCAAGAAGGAGCTCAACAATGAGATCCTGGGTCCCGTTGTCCAGTTTTTGGGAGTTCCCTATGCTGCACCACCAACCAGCGAGCGCCGATTTCAACCCCCAGAGCCCCCGGTGTCCTGGCCAGACGTCCGTAACGCCACACACTTTGCACCCGTCTGTCCTCAGAGCATCGTGGAGGGCCGCCTACCAGACGTTATGCTTCCGGTGTGGTTCACCAACAGCATGGATGTGGTGTCCACCTACGTTCAGGAGCAGAGCGAGGACTGCCTCTATCTGAACATCTACGTCCCCACAGAGGATGGTGAGTTGCACCTGCAGGCCCGGTGAGGTGGGGGGTGGGGGTGGGGGGGGGGGAGGGGGGGGGGGGGGGTGCGGGCTGGTGTTAGCTATCTACAATCTTCTTGGTAGAAGCAAGATTGTGTGTTTGGGTGTGTGTTGTGAGAGTGCCTTTTTGTCCTTGTGTGTCCGTGGGTAGAGAAACAGCATGCCCTTGTGCATGTTGGATGTGCATGACACTGATTAACGTGTGCGAGTGGTTTTTTGAGAGAAAAGTGTGAACACTTTAGGCCAGTTTATCGACATCACATCTTCTTTCTAAAAACACCTTCCATCCATTCTGAGCTTCTTTCTGCCATTACCGACAGTTTCTGCTTCTTATTCTCCTCACTGCTTTATTTGCTCATCCTCTGCAGCTCTTTCTCCTCCCTCTTTTGTCTGGAGCTCATCATTGCACATTGTGCTTCACCACAATGGCTACAGTTCATTAAACAAGGCAGTCGTTGTCATGATCATCACCGATTGATTTGGCTGACTGGCTGAATAACTATCTGGCCTACTGATAGACTGAATACTTCTCTGATTGAACTGGTGTGATTCATTCTTCCCCTCTGTCGCTTTCTCTATATTCTCCTTTCCCTTACAGTCTCTTATTCAATCAAGTGTGTGTGTGTGTGTGTGTGTATGTGTTCAATGTCTGCGTGCATGCTTGTGTTCAGGGGCTCCATGTTATTTTTTAGTTTTCTATTCATTTTACAGTCAAAAGAATATCCAAGGAATGTGCCAGGAAACCGGGCAAGAAAATATGTAGACAAGGAGGTATGTATGATCTGAATGCAAACTGTACTGTTGCCACTAAAGATGGAGGAATCCCTCTGAAAATAAGAGTAGTGGTGAGATCCAGGTCTACAAATTATTCATGTCTTGACTCAGGGCATCTGCTGGTTTTCAGAAGGCGAAGAGACAGGACCTTTTAAACACTACCTGAAAGTGAATTTAAGTAGAAAAGTCAAGATGTCGCAATCGTTATTCCTCTGACTGAACTTAGCTGGAATGAATAAACGAGAGGGACAGGAAATACCTTTGGAGATTTGTCTTTTTTGCCCTGTTTTATTCTGTAGATGTTCACTCGCTCTTCAAGCTCTGAATCAGACAAGTAATTTGTAGACCTTGTGATGATGGAATGTCAGTGAGGTGTTGGATATTACATTCCCCACACCTTTCACTCACCAACTATTGATGTGAGCTACTGTTGGTCAGCCAGAATAGGAGATTTGATTTGTTGCCAGATGAGCAGGTCAGTAGGTGTGTTGTAATGATGGTCGATGTGGAGTGAGATTGGAAGCATATATTAGATCACACACACACACACACACACACACACACACACACACACACACACACACACACACACACACACACACACACACACACACACACACACACACACACACACAGTCATTGTAAGCAGCGTTCAATAAAATGAGCTCAGGCTGGACCTCGGTTGTGTAATCTGCATTAAAAAAATGCCCAGGTTGGGACTGGCTGTTGTACCAAGCACAGTTTCATTAAGATAATGCTTTTCACCTCTTCTCTGTCTCTCAGCCTTAGCCTTCCCAGATGTGTGCACATTTTTGAATGGCTTGTGTTTTTTAGGGCTGTTGACGTGTCCTTTGGCACCAAAACGCAATGTCACATGGATATGTCTGATTAAATCATAAAAAGAGAGCGAAGGCTCTGAAAAGAATGTAAAACCCTTAATTTACCTTCCATACAAGATGCTCTTTGTCTCTGTTTCAATTAAACTTGAGGCTAAAGCTTCCTCAGGCATTGCACAATTAACTGAGTTAATATAGCACATGACACGAGTTATTCAAATGTCTCTGGGTGACATGAGGAAAATGTTTAGACTTTGTTCAGAGTGTAACGCCATATTTTAACTTGTACTTCCCTTTTTGTCAACCGATTGTTGCCCTGGCGTGAGGCCTTGACATTAACGCTATCATATGATAATTTTATATTACAGAGTAGTGGAATAAGTAAAGTTTAGGGTAAATGTACTTCTGTTTATGTTAACATCTACACAACAAACACTACAATTTCACTTGCATTAAATATGCGACACGCACACATGCACACTTTGAAAACGCTGAAACGCACCACCAATCAGTGACTGAAGGTGCATAAGGTCTGACGGGCCGGACCGCGGCTCAGTGGTAGAGTGGGTCGTCCAATAACCGAAGGGTTGGGGGTTTGAATCCATCTCTATCCAAGTCATTGTCGTTGTGTCCTTGGGCAAGGCACTTTACCCACATTGCCTTGTATGAATGGGTATGAATTGTGCATCAATGTTGCTAGTGGTCAGAGGGGCCGCAGGCGCGAAATGGCAGCAATGAGTCTGTGCCACCAATGGCATGAGTAATGTGAGTCACTGTTGTGAACAAATAATGGTTTCTGCAACTTCTGTAACGGGCTTTGAGTCTCCTTGAAAAAAGTGCTATATAAATCCAAACTATTATTATTATTATTATTATTATTATTATTATTATTATTATTATTATTATTATTATTATTATTATTATTATTATTATTATTACCACATTCACACACAGAGACTCTAATCTTCTGTCTTAAAATTTCCCCAATTCTGAAATAGTGCCAGACATTCTTTAGACGGTTGATTGAGTTAACTATAGTCATTCATTTCATATTTATACACAGCAGTTTTTTATACATTATATTGGAGAACATCACATATGTTTGCATCTGTGGTGGGAATACAATGATTGAGTATCACAAAAAAATAATGTTATTTGAAATTTGAGTTTGATTTATGTCAAAGTCCTTCATGTTCAGATCAGACATCAGCATCTGGCGGCCCTGGGGCCCCATGTGGCCCACGGTCTAATTCTGTGCAATCCAAATGTATAAGCAAAAAAATTATTACAAAAACACACAAGATAAGAGAAAACTACACAAAAGGACAACAAAAAAAGACAACAAAAATACAAAGAAATGACCCAAAAAACAACAAAAAATGCAAAATGAGAGAAATGTATACAAAATTATGACAAAATACACAATAAACACATGAAACAACTTTAAAGGTGCAGTCGGCAACGCTTATAAAAGTGACTTTTTGTCATATTAGCTAAAGCTGTCACTATGTAAGGACAGCTTTACGTGAAACTAGTAGTTTGTGTGTAAAAAAAAAACAGGCTCATTGAGTCCCGCCCCCTGCTGCTTCTGCAGCCTTTGGCAGATTGCTAGAATGCACCACGACCGAGCAAAAAGAACCAATCAGAGCTAGGATTGTGTTTGATGGACTGTCTGACAGCTATTGCTCACAGGCCCCGCCCCTTTCCCAGACTGGAGCGCCGTCTTTTTTACAGTGTTTGGTCTGGAGGAGTAGAAGATGGAATTGGTGACTTTTCTGCTTCAAAGGTAATTACTGCTGCTTGATTTACATTATGTTTGATTTGTAAATGTTACACTAGAACTCTGTAGTGCGTGTGTTGTTTGTGTGCACACAGGAGCCTCTGTTTGGGCTGCTGTAAGTGACACTGTGTTGTTGCTGCTGCTGCTGAGGTATGTGCACATTGAGAGAGATCAGCGTTGCAGTAATATGCTTTTAACAGAGCATGTTATCTTACTGTGATGTTGCTGTTAAGCTAACGTTAGCTTGTTAGTTCCTCTGAGGGAGGGACTTTGGCAAGTTTGGACGCAGGGCAAGAGAGCAGAGGGGAAGGAGGGATCTGAGAGTTGCGGACTGCACCTTTAAGAACACAATAATCTTTGTTGTTTTCCGTGTTAATGTTCTGATTGGTCGTCATTCTAATGTTGACGTGAATATTGATCATGTGACCCTTGTATCAGATATAATCATATGTGTGTGGCCCGCCCCCTGTGATAAAAGCTGCCCTTGTCTGCTTTAGATGTTTCCCTGCTCCAACACAACAGATTGTAAAGAGATCGCTATAAAAAACTGACATGGATCACACTATTTCTATTCAGGTTTATGCCCACAGGTAGTATAGGGCATATATTTCAGCACCTGTCAAAGCTTGGACATGACGGCCTCAGTAAAGTCGAGGTTTTGGCTTGTTTTGAGGGTGGAACTCTGCGGTAAAATGCAGTGAGAGGGAAAAGCCACTATATTGAATTCAGCTCACAAAAATCTAGCAGCAAAACGTTCATCACTGCTGGAAGGCTGAGAGGCTTTTAAAGTATCACTATTTGTGCTTCAAACTGTATTTATGTGAACTCGATCATGATTTAGGCATTGGGACATTTTAAGGACAAACAAGCTCATTTCCCCAAATGTAAGAAAAATGTTTAGTCTCTGATATTATGACTCTGTGCTGTCATCAGTCAACAGAGTTTAGAAGAAACCATTCATTGTAGGTTAGACTCAACTCAAACAATGGTGGATAAGCTTTAGGTTCCTCACTTGAGCGATTGCCAAATCCATATGAACAGGACTGGAAGAGCAGTCATGAGTGGCAGCCAGTATGAATTTTTAAGATTTTTGGATCTGCACTACTGACCTTGTCAAATGCTTGAAACTATAGGTGAAGGTTTAATGATAAAACATTTGTCTTGCTTTAGCTCAAGGTTATAATCAATATTTTGGTTTTCTGACCTGGAATGTGAATTGTCAAACACCCCACTGCTGTGCTTCATCCCAGTGACTGCTACAGTATGTATTGTTAAATAATAATAAAAATAAAAGATCAACATTTATTTGTGTCTGTGGCACTGTGTGACACTTATTAAAAAGTTTGAATGCAAGTATGAAGTAAATATATACTTGTGCTTTAATGTACTGTATACATTTCAGTGTACTGCAAGTATACAAAACTGATTTGCTTATAAGTAAACTCTGTTAAGTACAGAGTTACATAAAAGTACATAAAATGTAAACTGAAAGTATACTTTTTAATTTAGATTTTATAATAAGTATATTCAAAGCACACTTGAATAGACAACTTTTCCGTAACTTCTTCGTATTGTTGATTCTGTATCACGTTCCCTCCACTCAGCGCCATCTCGCTGTGTACAGGTTAGAATTTTCTGGTGTTTTTAACTGTTCACCCTCCACCAGTCGACCTTCCTACTCTGTTTGTTTTTCCCTTTGCCTCCGTCTTGTTCACTCAGGTTCTGTCCTAGTTTTGTAGTGGTTAAAGGAGCATCCGTACACAAACGGAGAGCAGGAAACAGAAGGCAGGCGTAGGCATTGGCCTTCTTGTGTTTGATTGTCCCTTGAGGGGCTCTGTCACCTTTACTCACAGCTTAACTTCCCACGGCCTTTCATTTATTCTGTGCACACAGACACTCTAACAGCAAACCTCATGGATGTTCACATTTCTAAAGGAAAATGAAATAATTTAATAAAAAATAAAAAAAAAACTCATTATAATGCAATGCTATTATTCGAACAATACTGGTGGTTAATTAATGTCTAAAATGAATATAGTGTGTGTGTGTGTGTGTGTGTGTGTGTGTGTGTGTGTGTGTGTGTGTGTGTGTGTGTGTGTGTGTGTGTGTGTGTGTGTGTGTGTGTGTGTGTGTGTGTGTGTGTGCGTGTGTGTGATAGTTCTGGGGAAAAAAACAAACAAATGGATTGACATATACAATAAATATATTATATGCATACATTAAAGCAACATGTTGGCTGTTGCGGTTAATAGGGTAAGGTGTGAGTCACTTCCTTTCTCTGACCTATACACACATTTTTAATGAGCTTATATTGTCGCATATGTGCATAAATAAAGATAATGTGTCAATAAGATGCTTTGAGTGCTAATTTATGGCCATGGCTCATTCTGTTTACTACAATTGTGTAAATGGCAGTCATTCACTGCAGGTTTTAATCTCCAGTTTTACTGTGACGCACTGAATATGGAGACTAATTACCAGTCTAATCACAACAAAATGCTTCCCAAACACAGATTAAAGATAATTAGGAAGCAAAGCAGAGGCGACTGTGATTCGCTGAATAATAGAGATTGTCATTTGGCAGGATGACTCTGCACTGCTGAGAATAGATACAACAGATATTTCAATGTTTTACTTCAACAGCTAATGAGAGTTTACTCATGTCTGCCACTTGATTTGGTAAATGTAGATGTACAATTTCAATCAACATCAAATTATTGATCAGGTTGATCACAGACTGCAATTTGTCCATTTATATTTTGCACTGAGGTAAAAATAATTGTGTTATTAAAGATTAGGATTTTTTTGAGTTTCTGAAATAAACTAAGAATGTAGTTGAGTTTAACCAACAGGTTAATTTTACTTTGTACAAATAAGAGCAGTTTTTACTCAATAGTAGAGTGCATTGGTGCATAAAACTACTGAATCTTTTTCATAAGCGTTCTAAAGAAAACTGTACTAATAAACTAATATTTTATTTTATTTAACCAGGTAAAAGCTGTATGAGATACAAAATCTAATTCTTAAAATTACCCTCCAAGAGGCAGCAATATTTTACAATATACAAAAGTAGTTTTGCTATAAATAAAGGATAAAATATCAGACATAGATTAAAAAGTGTACCATCTGATTTGAAAACGGTGACAAATCCCAATGCTTTTGAGCCCCCTGGTTCTCCAAATGTCAACAAAACTATCAGAAGAGATCAGCTTTGACATTTTAACGTCAGTTTGCAGGGAATTCCATGCAGAGAGCAGCATATGGAAATGCTTTTTTCTAACTACTCTGTGAGGACATGAGGGACAGACAGAGTAAAGAAACCATTAGATCTCAGAGAAAAATGTCCATGGTTCCTAACAAGATAAATTCAGAGATAGGATGGGACAAAACCAGGTAAAGCCTTTTAAATAAACGTCAATGAGTAGATCTTCTAACATGCTGTGATACCCATTCCGCTTTTTTCTACAAAGTGCTCTGATTGGTCTGATTTTTGCATGCAGTGATAAACCTCTGAGCACAATGATAAACAGTATCCAATGATTGTAAACATGTGCAATGAAAGAAAGGTTCCCAACACATGGCGTCTCCTGGCTTCATGTGAGAAGCAAGATGGATTCCTAAAGTAAAAGCCCAATTATGTTTTAAAGCTGATATCCGGAGTTTTTGAGAGGATGTTTTGACGTCCCGCCCTCAACAACTTCACTTCCTCCCCCTTCTTCTGCAATCTACCAGAAGCCACGCCTCTACTTTACTGCACGCACATCACGGAACTTAACAAGGTCACGTCAGGTCGCATTGATATAGGTCTATGGGTCAGGTAAGAGCCAAAATCATATTTACCTGTTTACAGTTGTGACGTGCGGCCTTGTTTCTGTGCACAGTTCCACATTCACTTTGATTGACAGTCTCAAAAACAGGAAGTCGAAGGCTATTGGCTGGGCGCACTCAGCAGTCCTTACCATTTGTATAGGGTCTATAGGATGAAGGAGGGACTTATATACAATAATGTATATGAATGACCACCGGCAGTAGACCATAGTAAAAGAAGGTATTTTTTTCGCATTTCAAAAGAATCATACATAAACATAGATTTCTCAGAAACTCCGGATATCAGCTTTAAGTTTAGAAACTCAACTTGAGAGTTAGACATTCATCAATTTGGAAATCCACATACTTAATACATGAGACTAGCTCAAAGGCTGTACCCTGGAATGATAAAACAAGGTTTTTTTGACGGCATAGTGGCCCTGGAAAACAGCATGACCTCCGTCTTATCTTATGACCGACTAAAAGTGTGAAAGTTTGAACACTAGTTCAAAACATTAACGTGTAATTTGCATAAAAAATGTTACAAGGCCTCTGACAAATTGTCACAGAGATTATTTATATAGATGGATAAAAAAATGTGCTCTATTACTGAGCCTTTGAAATGATGAGGACCCTGCCATCTGGACATACTGTGATCCAACCAGTAAAATATTTCTGAACCAAGAAATGGCTCAGATAATCCTATTCTGTGCAATGTATCAATCAGGTTATTACCATCCAAAGTATCAAACGCCTCAGATAAGTCTATACATAAAGCAACACACACTTCATTTAAGTCCAATGCTTCAACGATGTCATTTAAAACCTTAAGGGCTGCAGAAACTGTGCTATGTTTTTTTTCTAAAGCCTTGATAAGATGAAATTTTCTTCAAGAAAATGATTTGATTGCCGATGAGTCTTCAAAGGCCTTTTGTAAACTGTTGTAAACAGCTTCAATATTGGTCTGTAATTGATCACAATTGAGGGATCTACTCCTTAGAGCATGGGGAAGAATGAAGGCAGACTTCTACATCCTTAACCTCACTATTAAACAGTCTGCAATTATACAAATTTGATAAAGGTTCACCAACAGAATCCTCTGCCCACATTAGAAAATATGATTCAAGCTGATCAGGGTCAGCAGACTTATTTGTGTCATCACCAGTAGATACAAGAAAAAACTGAAATGGGACTTCTAGATTTTCTTCACAAACAGGCAAAACATCACAGTTTTCTTCCTCAAAGTACAACCTTCTTCTCATCCACGAACAATCACCAACATTTGAACAAAAGTCCAGTTTCATCCCAGATTTCCTCAACTGCAAAAACAGTCCTATCGTCCTAAAGGTGGCGCCACAGCAAGCCTCTAAACTTTAACATTTGGTAAATTCACAACAAATCAACCATATGTCCTACGGATTTGCAACTTTCACCAAAATTTAGCGCCCTAACACTGAAAAGACTTTTGTACATTTAAATCTAATGTAATGATGAAGTCCATCACTGTTTTTACCCAAAACTGTAAAACTTATTAAACCTATCTAGTCCCTTCAATTTTGCTCAATGACCCCTAATTGTCAACAGCTCAAGTCAGACTGTCCGACACAATCTATCCACACAGATTTACGAGTGATCAATAATTGATCCTAAAGAGGATCAAAATGTTGGACCGTAAACGGTGATGTTAACAGATATTTGAAAATTCTTGCTGAATGCGTTTTTAATGTTCATTAAAAAAAAAAAAGTTAGATGTTAGGATGTTAGGAAAATAACAGAATTTTATCTCAATAACTGAATTTTGTTTTTGATGGATTCAGCATCACTTGACGTCACGTCCGCAGGACTGCGTGGGAAATTTGGACCATAAATTGCAACACATCATGCATCACACAGCCTGTTCAAGGCAATGGGGAGATAATTTATGTGTGTGGGCTCATTCTTTTGGGTTTTGAACACTTCATTAGCATTGTAAGACTAAAGATAAATGTTGATTTTTTTTTTTTTTTTTTTTTTTACAAATTCCGCCCTATGTTCCTCTAACTGATGTAAAATCCAAATTAAAATGCCACATTTTAAAAAATGTTACTACTCTCTGCATTTTGCTCAGAATTGCCTAATTATGCCTAAAATTGCCTGGCCCGAACATTGCTGCACAGCAGCTAGAATTCTACTTTACTTTTTTGGGCATTATTTTGTTTTACGATGATTAGATTTTTTTTTTTTTCCTCTTGTTTGTTTGTTTATTTATTTATTTCAGTTTTTGCTGCAGGTTTGAGTTTTTTACAGTTTAATATTGGTGCAATGTACAGAATAAAGGATGCTTATGTAGCACAGGACACTCACACAAACACAAGACAATGGGGATTTATTCAGTGCCACATAATAATTACACAGAGAGTGTAATGTTTGCTCTCTACGTGCATGTTGTGTACACACATCAGAAAAGGACAGAATGGGGAGGCTTCTCACTGTGTAAAATATGTAAAGTTCACTCAGTATGTACGGCTGAATGTCATTGAAGGTTTCTCATAAATCTGTTCTAGTATTCAGGGAAGTATTATTAAAGGCGGATCACCTTTTTAACAAATCTTCCATTGTGATTGAAGGGTGCTCCTGTGTGGAGAATTTGCTGCTTTATCAGCTCGATGACACAGAGAGAGAGAGAGAGAGAGAGAAGACTGTGACCTTGACTGCCTGTTTTAACAGTTTCCCAATCTTTTCTTCCTCTGAACACTTTTACTCACATCAGCATTCACCCACCTAACAGAAGTGTGAAAGCTCCCCCGCTCAAGGTGACAGCATTGATAGCCGTTCATACATATTCATGCTTCCTTCTTTACGATAAACAAATAAGCAGCTTAGTTTTTCCCTTTCTTGAATATTAAGTGAAGAACATTTGGTGTTGGTGCAACACACCAACACGAGCCGTTGTGGCTTCACAGGAAGGCGGGACTATAGTGGACAGTTGATAGAGTTGAAATAAATCTCCCAAAGGAATAATCAGTGCCTGAGAACTCTGTAACCACAGCTGTAACAGGCAAACATTTAGCTTCATACATATTTCAGGTGCAGCACATGGTGAATGACAGAGGCAGCCACAGAGCGGTGAGAAATAACGGCTTTCTCCATAGTTTCAATTTCACCTCGTCATTATTTATAGCGTCCACACAGCTAACGTACAGCGCACAACCCCGCTCGCTTCCAAGATGATGGAAAAGCCGTCATAAGCTCAATATGGGCAATGTCGTTAGCCTGCGTGTACGAGCAACAAGACAAACACTTTCTCGTGTAATACATTCATGTTTCACTTTCCTACAATTGTGAGGGGAATATTTAGTTGTGGGATTGGATGTAATGTTGTAAAAAAAGAAAATGTTGAAGCAAAAGAAAATGGCTTTACAAGTTTACTGCACGTTAAGTTTTTATTCATCAGTGGAAAAAAATCAAACAAACAAAAGCAGCGGTTTTAAAACTGTGGGAAGCAGCAAGGGTTGGGGTCAATTACATTTTTCAGTTAAAATGAGTTTTCATTTATCCATGTTCAATTACAATTCAATTATGAATGCAGTGACCAGCTTTTTTTCCAATTACATTTAAATTACTATTATTTTGTTATACGGAAAGTCAATTACATTTACGATCTCAATTACAAAAGTTCAATTAAAATGAATCACAATTACTGAGCCTAAAATTAATAACCTAAAACCTTAGTTTTCTGTTATCATCTCTTATGATAATGGGTCCTAAATCAGCTGTAAAATAAACTTATCATCTATTTTCTTTCCTATCTATTGGTTTCCTTGTTAGGCATCCTAACCAATGAAAATATAGGATTTAATATTTTTGGTGTGGGCGTCTGAGCCTTTTTTGTGTCAGTATATCCCTCAATTTAATGTTTTTTTAAAAGGTAAAATGTGGGAATGCTTGATATTAAACATATTGTAGTAATTTATAACTTTATATGTGTAGAACTGTACATAGATAGTATGTGGTTCCCCAGTTTTGCATATAATTGACAATTTTTATAGAATTTTCATGGCAATTACGATTACAAAGTAAATTATCTAAACTCAATTACAATTTCATTACGATTACGACAGCAACAGATTTTTAAAATGACATTTATAATTACGCCAAAAATATAAGTAATTATTAAATACACAATTACAGTTAGAATTGACCCCAACTCTGACAGCAGCACATGGAAATGATGGAACATGTGACTGTTGTACCTAATGAAGGCCTAACATATCTATATTCATATTGTTGCATGTACAGTATATGCATGTTCTTATGTTTTATTCCTAACATAATTACCTTTCCTTATTTACAGTTTAGGAGACGACCTTCATATGTTATAAGTCTCCTTCTGACATTCAGAGGTTATACTGTAATTGAAAGTGGATAATTGAAGACATAATTGTAATTGCAAAATGTAATTGACCCCGACCCTGCTTCCAGGAGACGGCAGGTATGAGGTCAATAACGAGGATTTCTCCACTTTAGCCGACTCCACTGTGAGGTTTATAGATTTCCTCCTTTTGACGTAACAAGACTTTTTAAGTCCTGCGCTTGAATTGCACATTTACACCAGGGACGTAGCTATGGGTGGGCTTGTGCACATCCAGGCCCACCCATAGCTCAGATTGACAGACTGTTCACACAGTGAGATTCATGAAATAAACAATAATAATAATAATAATAAAAATAAATTCTGTTTTGTGAAAATATATCCTGTGAATTAAGAGCTTTGTTTTAGGTTTATTAGAAAACTTTCTCTGTAAAATCTGGAGCGTAAAAGAGTGGAATGGTAAGTGGAACCTTTAGCACTGTAGTTGTTTCGTCTCATAGTAGATGCACTTCCTGGTTCCTGCTGTGTTTCTTCCTCTCTGCCTTTACGGTCAGTACTTGGTTAAAGTCACCTTAAATGAAAGCCTGGATGTACCTTATGTATATTGCTACACTTTATTCCAAAGACTTAATGATGTGACTTTAGTACAGAGTTGAAAGCCCAATATGCACTTTTTGTTCATTTAATGTACAGAATATAATGTTAAAAGCAATGAGAGAATGTTGATTTATTATTTAATAATTTTGTTTTGCTGTGTAAACTAAGCCAATGAATGTATGTATAGACATGTTTTGAATTTATTTGAGCTATATTTATAGACAAAATGTAAATTGCAAATGAAAATAAGTTCAATTGTAAATGTGTTTTAAAGGAAATAAGAGACGCAACCTGGAAAAGGATATAAGTGTTTCTTGCTCTGAGACTCTGCCTTTATTTTACAGATGTAATCTTTTTGTTATTGTAGTCGCCACGCCTGGGACTGGTAACAAAAACAAACTTCATCTTTAAAGTGACAGATCGATTTCCGGTGCAAAACTTTAGTTCACTAGCGATCAGAATGCGGGTTACATGAGCAGCTAGATACAGCTGTTGGACAATGGCTAAACAGTTATCTTTGAGCAACTTTTTCAAAAAACCTTGTCAGGCTGTAAAATTTAACAGAACAGAGGTCCAGTTGTGGAGCAAATCTTACTCTTTTTTTTCTTTATTAAAAACACCTTTAAAGTTCAAAGATGAGAAGATTGACATTCTAATTTACTCCCTTTTTCTCAGGTGATGTGTTTAGTCTCTTTTAGGCTGCGTCCTAATAGTCTCTCCTATCTCCTTTCGTATCCACTTTTTCCATAACCCCATGGATGACGTCACGGGGTTTAGGAAAGGCGTTTGGAGAGGAGTTAGGAAAAGCTAATCACGGTTGTTTTTTTTCGATCAGACGCACTTCCACTAGGTGGAATCCGACAGCCAGGTCTCCTTTCCTCGGGTTAAAGAAAATTGGAACGCTCTTTTATCTTGGCCACCACCTAAACACTTCCAGGGGTTAAAGAACAGTAGATAGGAAAGGAGATACGAGGGACTATTCGAACGCAGCCTTAGTCTTTTCTAACGAGCTGAAGATCTGTGGATTTCTTCTTTCATTCATTAGCTTTATTTTTGGAAACAGTGAGCCGTCTCTCTTTGGTGTTCTATTCATTGCTTGTCCTCTGTTGAATCCTATTCAGCGGCCTCCTTTCAACATGATCCAGCCTGGTGCATGGGACTATGAAAAGTGCTGTGAGGGCCTGCCAAGTCTCTTTAATTATGCTGTGATGTTAAATTGAGTATGGAGAAATAGAGCAGGTTGCGCGTAGTAAAGCTGGCCTCATGCCCAGGGTTCAAACCCATAGACACATATGGACAACCACTTACTCCCACTTCTTTACAGGGTTTGTTGGCGTAGAAAAGTCCTCCAAAATGTGCATGGACTGAAAGAACAGCTGACATTTTTAAAGCCAGGATTTACATGCAAAGGTATTTACTCGACAAAATATAACTTGGCCCGGTTTAGACTTCTGTGTCCTCTTTGGTGTGCAGATGCTAACAATGTCAAGTGAGTGTATTAGCTGCTGTGTGCATCATGCTTTCATGGAGCTTTCAGAAAAGGGAATTAATAAGATATTTCAGCAGCAGATGGTGAGGTGGATGTTCACAACAGAGCAAAATGTCACCTTTGTTTGGTAATAAGATGGAAAATGGATTGAAAATAGTTGTGTATTCGTAGAGAATCTGGGAATTATCCACTCTTTTTAAACATGGCAGTCTAATAAAAATAAATGACCAAACATTAAATAATTTTGTGTGCAATAAACACATAAATGCATGTTTGAGAAATCTCCATGAAAATAGGCCTAATTAATTCTCTAAATATTATTTTTTCTTCTCATGCATTACAGTGAGGCTGTGGCTTTTTCTGGAAGCTTTTGGATTGTGTTCACATAAATGAGTAATGTTACCAACAAATCATTCATTACGGGTGTTGCTTGATAAATAAAGCTTTCAAAAGGAGATTAGTTTCACTGAAGGATGTTCACACAGCTTGTAACGTTAAACATTAGGTGACCATGTGATTTTTTTAGCTCTTACTCTGACCGTGATTGGAAACGTGGTGAGGTCTTCCTGCCCTCTGCGTTTGCTTTTTACTCTCACAGAACAGATGAAGAGGCGTTAGCTTGATTCTCAATTGCTACCTACTGTCTCATCTGTAATATTTATGTGTCACATTAAGGAACTCAGAACAATGTCAGAACATTTTATGGTCACAATAGACGGAATCGGATCATTTGTTGTTCCATTGCTACTTAAGCTCAGGTGCATTGATGCATAAAAGGTAATATTCTTCATAATAACTCACTTTTATCTTTTACACTGTTTCCTCTGTGTTTTATATTCACCACATGATTTTACCTTTGGGAATAAACAACAATTCCTTTATTTTGTATTTACAGGCAGATGGAAATATCCATTTAATCTGCAGGCCTTTCTCATCGTGGGGGGCTGGGGCCGCCTCCCTGTAGACGGCTTTGTATCGTGGTGCCGTGCAGGCCTGTGCTGGCCCTGATGTGGGCGCGGGCTTCTCTCCTGCCCGGCCGCTCCCTGTTGCGGCGGGGGAGTATGGCTGGTGCCTGGGGGGTGGGGATGTCGTCTTGCTCTGTGGGGCCGACATGGTTCGGGGGGTGCCACGGGGTGGGTCTCCGGCCGTGCTGCTCGGCATGTCCCTGGGGTCCGCTATGCCATGTGCCCTTCTGCGCCATCTACCGTCTCCGGTGGCCCGCCATGTGGACGGGCCGGGCTCACACCAGACAGGCCTCCTAAAATGAACATTTCACTTCACTCCCAGCTGGTCTGGCTCACTCACTCGGTGCACCACACACCCATACCCAACCCTTGGGGGGCTGGATGGTGGGGCTGGGGGTGGAGGGGGCCGCCGCCTGTGCTACTGAATAATGGCGCGGGGGCAGCATTCCCACCTCAAGTTGCCCTACCAATATCTCCAATCACACCTCAACACACCACCCCCCGGAGGGTGCAAAAAGCACTTCCACCCTCCGGAGCTATTGCACCACATACACATATATACTCAAAGGTTGGATGGGGAGCACCGTTCACTCTCAGTTTACAATAATCATGTCTCCTTGATTCAGTGGGTGGGGCCACTTTGATTTAGGTGTGTTGAAGCAGGGACACATCTAAAAGTCTCAGGAATCTAGCCCTCAAGGACTGGAGTTTACCACTCGTAGATCCTTCGTACTCCAATGGAACATTTAGATCCTGTGTACTCCAACAAAACATTTAGATCTTCTGTACTCTAACGGAACATTTAGATCTCCTGCTCTCCACTCATTGTGTCATACATAACACATTAAACACATCGGCACCTATTATAGACCTGATTAAGATCAAGCTGGACTTGATTGGAACATAAAAAATAACAGGCAATAAAAACAATTTACAGCTATGAAATAATTCTGTGGATAACTCTAACCTTCAGTCATCACGGAGCGTCTGTTTAGGACGGTGGTATTGACTTCATATCATGAAGCTCCCAAGGACACATAAGCTTTGTTTCAATGAAGGCTTCTATCTACACATGCAGAATATCTGGAACATGTTCAAGATCCTTTCTTTTTAAAAAGTTTTTTGTCCTCATTGTGCATCTGTAATCACAGTAGGCTGAAAGTGAATTATTTAATGCATGTTCTGTTCTGTTAGCTAATTTTTATAAGAGAAAGTGATTTCCTTCAGTTTTCCCTAAGTTAGCCTATGAGGTGGATTAGATATCTGAGAGCAGTGACAGCTTACATAATATATGACAGGTGATTGAATAAATAACAATGTTTGAGGCACTGAAACAAGGAAATATTAATGAATAAATAATGAGAAATTTTCCATATTTGCTTCTTGCCGACCTCCGATATTGGTCCAAAACCTAATTACCAATATTAACAGATATAAAAAAATACACAGACTATACCAACCTAATGTTAGGTTATATTAAATTAAGTTACCACATTAAGCCTAATAAAGCATAATCTCCGCAAAATAAGAAAACTAATTCAACTTCATTTATGGAAAAAGTGCCATATTTATTTTTTTCTCAAGTCTCAAACTACAACACGGTTTGCTTTTTCAATATAACTGGCAAAAAGACCCGCCCTCTCTTTTGAAGTATTTTCCTTTAATCAAGTGTTTCATTCCATTTTTCATTTTTTGATTGGGTTAAAATTTCACCTGACTAAAATATTTCTATCACCATATGAGTTTCCTTATACACTAAATCATCACTTAGTGATATTCATTTTCAACTACTGGAATAAATAAAGATAGAATGGACATTTCAGGACCACTTTTACATACTTCTTTTTTTAGATGCAGTCAGTACAGTGTATTAATAATGGGACACTATCACTATTGCCAGGTAAAAATTACCCAAACATGTGCCTGTAGGAAAAAGTGGAGTAGGTAGTAGTAGTAGCTACCCTGGAACCCAAGACACTCTGACAAACACAACTTCATGAAAATAATGTAGATACATCCTGTGTTAGTGATAGTGTTCTAAGGTTAAGACCATTTTTATCCTTGTGCTTATTTAAGATAGTTCAATAAATAGATACATAAATAAACAGCTAGTTTGAAGGTATGTATGTTAAACAGTTATAAGGTGAGAATTATAATACGTATTAAAATCTCTACTTGCAGGTTTTTTTGAAGTACAAATCTAAGGTCAAATGGTGGTTGTAAGCATTGCTGCTTCCAGGATTTAATTTCTTTTTTTCCCCCACACCTTCAAAAAAATTGTGCACACTGTACGTACAGGATTCTGGATGGTGGCAACACTGGCTGTAAGGTTCTCTTTGACAACAAAAGGAAAGTTAATATTCAGAAGTTTGTTTCATCAACTCACCATTTTATTATTATTAATTTTGATTCAATTGCATCATAAAGATAGTCATATAGTCACTACAAAGATAATATGTACAGATCATTATTTCATGTGTTTAAAGTAATGTATTTGTTTTATTTAGACATTCTTTAACAGGATGAATTAGCCATGAATGATGAAATACTCCCTGTTTAGTAATTAACTGTAAGCTTTTACTAGTGCAACCCATTATGAGGTGAATGAAATGAAGTTGTCTCTATTTAAAACCTTTACTACACTTATTTTATTTCTAGCTTTTAAACTAAAGTTTAGAGTTTTCACTTTCAATAGTTGCCTAATGTGCAAATGTGGAAATCTGATAAATATGACTAAGACATATTTTTTTTATAAGACAGCGCCAGTAGGTGAATGATGTAGGGAAGGTAAATTAATGAATATGCAAACTTTGTATTTTCATTTAATATTCTAAAAAACTCATTGGACCTGATAAAGATGTTAAAATATTCACGTGGTCACAAAGGCACTATATACTCATCCTTGGATAAATAGCATTCACACACTCGTGTACTCACAGGTGATGATGATGTTCTCGACGTTTGCTCAATACACAAGTTCACACAAACGCAGGGATCAACTCTTTTGCTTGGAATGCATTATCGGACATTTGATCTGAATTCCTGTGTGTGTGTGTGTGTGTGTCCACTGGAGACAGCAGCAGACACCTCAGCAGCTTTAGATACACGCCGTTTGTCAATAACTCATCACTTCTTTCATTAAGAGTATTGGCAAACGCTCCAACAGGCTGTGTGTTTCAGAGTCAGCCTGTGTCCTCCTCCTCCTCCTCCTCTGTCTGCTTTGGGTTTGCTTTAGTTTGGCCTTTTTATCCATTCAAGCCAGCCTATTTACCCATTAGGCTTCCATGCACACTGGTGTTATTGGAAAAGCCCAGCAGACTGAGAAGTAATGGCTGTGAGTGTGGCAGTGTGTGCTGTGTGTAAGCACGAGCTGACGGGTGAAAGCGAAGGTGATGGATAATGTGTGTGAGCGAGGGGACTGGCAGAGGCGGAGGATATGCTGTATTTACAGAGCACTGGTGAACATGTTAGCAGCACAAAGTGGGCAAGTAGGCAGCTGATTTCTATGTGCAGGAGTGAACACTTTCTTCATGTTAATGCACAGCTTTAAGACTGAAATGTACACGGCTAATGTCTACATATGGATGAAATTACGTCATTTATACACCTGCTGACTAAACATTGTAATAATTTGTAAATGTTGTTCTCTGAATGTATGCTGTCGGTTAAGATTAAAGATTAAATTGGGGCTTTCACCTTTATTTGTCATATGTGTTATTACATATATGAAATGTGTCCTCTGCATTCAACCATTCCCTGAGGAGCAGTAGGCAGCCATATTGCGGTGTCTGGGGAGCAGTTACCCGGGGTTTCCACTGGATATGTCTCCGCTGCGCCACAGCACCAATCCGTCCGGTTATCCCCACCTGTTGCGTTTTGAGTGCGCCACGGTGCACTCCAGTTGGATGACTGTGACGTCATGAGACAGAGCAGCTCTTGCAATATTTATATAATCATGTGAGAACACAGTTAAATGTATGTGTTATAAATGCAACAATGAAAAGATAAACAGGTCAGTGTTCCTAACAAAGGAGTACACGAAGGTTGGACTCTCGGGATTTGTCATAGCCACATTTTTTATCAACAGCCAACAGAGAAGAGATAAAACTGCACCAGTAAAACATGAACTAAGTCAAAATTTCTGCAGTTTACAGTGTAGTTACAGTATGAGAGGAAACGATATAATAAATGTGAATTTGTTTTTACACATTATGACATTTTGGTGGTGTAGTTGCTTGAAAGATAATCTGAAGTGTTTTATTTTGAAATTTAACTGGATATTTTATTACGGAGTATGTGCTTAACTTCATGTTTAGCTTCATTTGCTCTGTGCTGATTGATGTGTCGTGCTCTGGTGACATGCAGTGCAGCGGACCCGATGGAAATTAACACATAGACTAAAGTGGAATCAGCTACGGTGGCGCGGCAGAGACGTAACGCAGCGGAGCCGCACCCAGTGGAAATTGGGGGTTATGGGTAAAGGGACTTGCTCAACATCCCACAACGATGGCCCGAGTGAGAATTAAACCGGCAACCCTGCGATTACAAGCCCAAAATAAATGCTAACTTGTTGCCTTAAAAAACTAATTTATGTTGACTTAGATTGATTAGTTAATCAAATCCAATTGATCTAAGTAAACATAACTTACAAGTTAATCAAATGTAATTGATTTAAGTCAAGAGAAATTTGTTTTTTTCTTTACAGTTTGCTTATCTGAAAAATGTTATAATGTGGGGCAGAAGTAATGTGTAGCTGCCGTCAGCTGTCGTTAGCTGCCGTTAGCTGCCGTTAGCTGCTGCAGGTAAACAAAGTGTGTCCTGCAAAACAACAGCATTTAACTGTGATAAAATGGTGTGAATGTAATTTTGTTTAAGCTAGATGGAGTTGATGTGCACAGTGATCACCACATTCTAGTGATTCCGAGGTCAAAATGCCTCCAGAAATGTGCATAATGGTAATGATGCCCTTAGTTCTCAGACTGAACTGACTTTACCGAGATCTCAAATCAAGGCTGCAAAATGCTTAAATACTTTGGTGCTGTAGCAATTTTCTTTTTCTACTGCGCCTCATTTACTAAGATTGCAGCGCTAATCGCTGCACACGTAGACGTGGTTCAGACCGCTCTAATTAAATGAACATTTTGTGCGTTCAACATGGAGAATGGTACAGCAAACTTTAGATGATGAAAAAATAACATTGAAAATTAGAGATAACTTGCAAAAAGTGAATAAAATCTACTCTGAAAATAGACGAAGTAGATAAGACAATTACATAATTTTGTCAAAATATGTGTGACAAAAAGGCACTTACACTTTTTATTTATCCGCAATTTTCTTTATGTATGTCTTTTTTTTCATTGTTTGTTTGTTCTGTTTTGGTCTATTTTGTTTTCTTTTGATGACAGTTGTCTGTGAAAATAGTTTATTAATGCAATAAAGTATTTAAAATAAATAGATAAATGAATAACATGGAGAATGGAGAGCTGAGTGTTGGAAAGCACTAAATTAATTATGATGTTGAATTGAAGTCTTTGCAGACGGCTTCGTAGACAACATGGCGCTGATGAAGCACACACTTGTACCAGCGTCGCCTTGACAATCATTATCTGACTGAACCTCTACTTTCATACGCCATATTTTAATAGAGCTTTAGTTAAAAGTCCCTTGTGATGAACTTTAAACTATTGAATCTCAAAAGTGAATGATACTTTTCTTCCTCTCTTAACCTATTTGTGTGTGTGTGGGCATTAAGAAAGTGAAACAAGTGGAGATTAGAGATAGAACAATAGTAAAGAAAGTATGTAAAGCAGTTATTCTCAACCATAGGGCCGCGGCCCATTCTTGGGCCCTTGGTGCCAAATATTGGGCCGCGAAAAACTTTCAGTTCCGCACCTGTGGCCCTCGAGGGCCACAGGACCGTGGCAGTGAGGCGTCATTCACTTTTTGAACACGCTCCAATAAGCAGCAGCAGAAGAGAACAGGTGCAAACTTTTGGCTGAAGTTATGGAAAAGTTTGTAAAACGAATAAGTGACGATGAAAGTGATGCCAAAAATGTATCCACAAGTAGAGCCCTGACTTTATTAAGTTTGGCTTTGTAAACGGAGGCATACGTGTCAAGTTTTGGATTTGAAAATAAGGGAAATTTTCTGACGCCCACTACGAGCTGTCCCACCTGCCCAACCAAGCTCCAGTATCCCTTATATTTTAATATAGATGTACAATAAATCTAAAATACTCACTTGTTAACCACTTACTAAATACAATTATGTGATTATAATCTGGTAGGTCGACCTTTATTAACACTGAAATGCTGTGAACATTCCTACTAGGGCTGGGCAATATGAACCAAAACTCATATCTCAATATATTTTCTCAAAATGGTGATATATGATATAAATCTAGATAATTTAAAAAAAATAAAGTCTGACCAGAAAGACAATTCTGGGTTAAATTTGCTGATACTAAATGCCACACAGGAACATTTAGTAACAAAAATCTAATCAAACTGAGCTTTACATGTTGTTCTGAGAAGCAAAAGCAGCGACTCCTGAAACTAGTTTTTTGTTTCATATGATATATGAAATATTATAGTTTTCTATATCGCCAAAATAGAAAACTCGATACATCTTGAATCTCGATGTATTGCCCAGCTCTAATTCCTAAATTATAAAACAGCCTCCATAAAAACATAAATATGTATATGAAGCACATGTGTTTATTTAATATACTTACAGTTTATATACAAGTCAACATGTTGCATATTTACTGTTAATTTCATGTTGCTTGTCTTTAAGTTAAAGATTAACATTTTTATTTTCATTATATATTTTATTATAATTTCTCATGCTCACTCAAATGGTTCTCTGGTATTCACTAATGACTTATTAGACACATTTATTACAGACTTTACATCCTTTAACACTTTTTAAAGCAGTGTATATTTGTGGAGCTTGTGATTGGCTGATTTTTCATGGTGACTTACGTTGTTCCTTCCGCTGTGGGAGACGTTAAAATCTCAGTTATTATTCTAACAGAACGTGTAACTGTGTCCCATCCTGCTGCTCTTTAGGAAGATAAACTCTCTGTCACATTTCACAACGTATTTACACCAGTTCTTTGGTTTTTTTACCGCTGGAAATCTCTGTTCTGAGTTGTTTCCGGGTTTGTTTCCGCTGTCAGCACTAATCTCGCGAGGACTGACACTCAGGCCATTTCAGGTGACAGTTATCGCAAGGCTTGTGATGGCGTTCAGTTTAGTAAGGCATCTTTTAATTATTATTACATTAAAATATGGGATATTTAAATACTAATACGGGAAGATGGCGGGAAAGAGGGGTAAAATATGGGAGCTTCCCAGCCAAGGTATGATCGGAGGCAGTGAGGGAGAGCCCAGTGTGTTGGGTGTGGGCAAACGCTAGCCAACGAAGCACTCAAGCTTTCAAAATTAAATTGTCAAATTAATCAGCAAGCGAGAAGATAATATTTTCAATTGCACTTTATTTAAATTCTATTTGCAGTTTATTTATTTAATTTGATACTTATTATTTTTAATGTATTTATTTTATTATCAAGTAGTTTTTCTTCAGTTTTTTGAGTATCTAAATAATAATCATATTGACTTGATTCTTTACTGTATATTTGTTCTTGTAGCAACTTGATTTGTTCTAATTGCTCACCTGTTCAGTGTTGTTGTATGTGCAGGTTTACATACACAATAAAAATAAATGTCTTTGAGATCATCCTAGTGTATTATTTTACAAGGTTTTAGCTTGTTAAACTGTAAGTGGACTTGATTTAGTTATTGAATACATATCAAACCATTCGGATCAATTGAAATGAAAGCGTTAATATTTAAATGGGCTCCGGGTCACTTGGTATTCTAACAATTGGGTCCCGATGTCAAAAAGTTTGAGAAGCCCTGATGTAAAGTAACTAAATAATATGAATATGTTTAAATAAGGAAGGTAAAGAGCAAAGAAATCATCTAAAAATGCATCTCAGAGAATGAATAGAAGTAAAGTCGCTGAGTGTTTTATGGTTATGGTTGGAAACTCGTGGTTTTTCTTCAAACAGGAAGTGATCGACAACAGAATAAATGCAGCTATTGACATTCTCTTCTCTGCTCCGTGGGGAAAGCAGCCTAATTTGTTATCCATGCCTCTTATTCTCACTTCAATCAGCCATCCCATGTGCCGCTCCTTTCCAGTTTTCCCAATTGAGCTCCTAGATTAGTCTCACCCACAGGTTCATGCGTTGCATCAATATTTCTTTAGTGGGAAACTGGGAGAGCTGTGGGAGTGTTAGAAGGTGAAGGAGGTAGATATCAATCAGCCTTTGGATATACAAAATACAGCATTATATATGCACTCGTGTGCATGTGCATGTGTGTGTGTGTGTGTGTTTTTGTGCGTATGCCTCATTAAACATCCCATCAGTAATGTTCATTCTGGTTAATAGAAGCTGCTTTCTCATTGGACTTTCCTCCAAACTTTTAGTTTGTGCAAGTTATCTCCCAAAGCTATCTTTGCCGTATTGTTTGTTGATATCTAAGTTTCCATCACATTTTGAAGCCTTGGGACTGTGATGCACATGTGAGCTGTATTGCAGCAGGAGGGCCTTTGCCCTGATGTCTGTCCACCGTTGATCCTCTGGCCTTTAGAAGCTTTCATCGTGCAGCAATGCACAGCATGGAGCTTTAAGACCTGCGGGGGTTTATAGCTGGATGTTTTATCCAATCAGACATCAGCTCTGGCCTTTCTTTAGCCTTTTTTAAAGACCTACTTTAATCATTGGCTTTGGTGAACTGGTGAAAAGTTCTTAGTTGGATGGAAAAGTTGGAAGACTTGAAAAGACAATTTGAGATTCTAGTGTTTGCTCTCTAGTTAACCTTTTACCTGTGCTTGATTTGTAAATCATCAGGCACTAAGAGATCGACAAAAATGTCACAAAATAACATTTTTAAAGTTCTTTTTGCTAACTAAGTCGGCCAATAATATCACTCCCCCAGCCGTCACTGTCGGTAGAGCTGAGGCTGCAGCCCCTCCCTCCCGCTATAGTGACACGCTACAGCGGGAGGGCTGTACACTTCCTCAACGTACCATGGCAAAATTAAAGCAGTAACTCCAGGGGTGGAAAGTAACCAATTACATTTACTCTCTTTACTTTAATTGAGTAGCTTTTTTGTGTACTTCTACTTTTTAAAATCTGTAATTTTACTTTTACTTAAGTCAATTTTTGTTTCAAGTAACAGTACTTTGCTACATTGGAAATAAATTTCGTTACATAAATTACAATATTCAATTTCAGATAAAACCATATTTTTCATTAGTCCCCAGGTGTTTATTGGTGAGTGCAGGTCGGTGGCTCTGCACCACCTCATCCTCCCTTCCACCGCAGCTTCTGCCACCCGCCCGCAGCACCTCGTCCTTATGGGAGGGTCTTAAATATAAGTCTTGCTGGTCTCTGATCATCCTCACCCTCTGGAGTCTCCCGTGCACCACGTCCTCCAGCAGTCCCAGATAAACCACCGTGCATCTTTACGCGTTGTGAGTGCGTTCCTTTTTATAACAGCTACAGGTGTTGCAGCCAATTGATCAGCAGTTTTGTGCAATGATCATGTGATTTTAATTACAATTATTATTATTAGTATCGGCTCCGCAGACACACACTGTCATCACGTTAATGGAGCAATGAAGTGATGGAGCGACATTTTTTACAGCCGAGGTATGACTTGTTTTTCATAAGCCAATAGTAGCAGCTCATCCTGGCTTTGAACTGAGTCTCCGTTCAAACTTCCCTGGTCTTAATGTCCGTACCAGAACTTTGACCGTCATCTCCTTCTCTTCTCTCTGTTTGTCCTTCTCATGTTCCCTGGATAGTTCTCCTCCTGTGTCCTGTCTGTGGCTCCTGCGTTAGCATCTTTGCTACAGGTGCTGCTACTCACTATGCAACTACTGCTGTGCTCATGCTCTTTTCCACGATTCCACAGAAACAATCTTGGACTTTTTTACCTCTGGCTTAGCTTCACTTATTGGCTTAAAAAAGATTTTTAAATCCAACTGCCTTTTTTTAATCCATTTTCTACCACCTTTGCTGACAGAGAAACAATAAGCCTTTCACACTCTGGAACTGCGCATGCGCAATGCAGGGGGCTCATAGGTCGAGAGGGATATAAACGTAAACAAGCTTGTTTACTCTGTTGATATTTCCAACCTAACAGTGTTTGTAATGTTATTCCAGAGATCGTTATTGTTTTAATATTGTTTATATTATTAATATTACACATACTTGGACTCAAGGAGTTGTCCAAAGTTTTCCGCTGATGCTGATTTTGGCCGATCCCAGCACTTTTAAAAATTGATGAGAGCAGCAGTATAGAAGCGAGGGCTGTCCCCTCGCTTCCACCCCTGGTGAATGAAAACACAGACTACCTGGGTCTCCAGCGGGTGAATTCACACTCTACCCAGGAATGATGCACATATCTGAGCACTTTTGTAAAACCAATGAGAGAAGCCGTATCAAAGTGACGGACTTCCTCTGCTTTCACACTCCTCTCCCATTGATGGGACAACAACAAGCCCCAACCTCCATGGTCTCCAGCGGAACGGAGCACATAATCAGACTCAGGGAGACCATGGCTTTCCGCTGATCTGAGCACTTTTGTAAAACCAATGTGAGAAACAGTATCAAAGCGACAGACCTCCTCTGCTTCTACACTCCTTTTACAAGCTTTCAACTTTTCTAATGTATTTACTTTATTCATTTTATTGTTGCTGATTTCTTTTTCTGACTTGTGTAGTTGTTTTAACAACTGCAATGTGTCTTAGAGTTTTTGAAAAACGCTTATAAATAAAATGTATTATTATTATTGATATTCCAAGTGTGAACAGGACAGTATGAGTTCTCACTTTGAAAAGATAAATTCACGAGGTCCACCAGTCACTAACCAGGTCCATGATTATTTTTATTATAAGCTATTAATTTAATTCAATTTACAATTTTGAAGGAAGTGCACAAGATGGACAGGTTGATAAGTGAACTGAAACTGTTTGAAAAGTCAGGAAAAAACATCATTTTCAGCTCATGTGCATGTAGTTAACTCGGTCTTTCTGCCTCGGAGACCCATACTACGTTTACCCAAAAAATCTTGTTAGACTATCTTCCTACACTGTCAAGTTTATCCCTCTTGACCTTTGACCTAATGCGGAAGAACTGAACCAGAGCGAGAGCGTGAAAAGGCTTATTTTAGCGCAAAATCACACTTTAGATGTAGCGTGGGTGTGGCCTGACTTCCCTCTCTTTTCCTCACTCCTGCTTAGTTTTTACTTTCAATTTTGTGTGTACAATAAAATTTCCAGTGATTTCAACACAATAAAAGACACAGCTGTCCAAATATAATACTTAAAATGTAATCAAAACACCTAAAAGCAAATGAGATGCTGAAAAAAAAAGAATTAAAAAGAGGTGCTGGATCCAGGCCTAAATTAAGCTCTGCCTTTAACCTTATCCTACGGGGGTAGCGTGGTTGACTCAGGGTGAGAGGTCAAATAAGCTGTAATTTAGCGTTAAAACAAAAGTTGAAACAAAAGTATCCAACATCACAGGAAACGTGACCAAGTAAGTAGTTTCCTCATCATTCTGAAGTATGATTACATCAAACATGTGGGAAAATACTTGGGATTCATCTGTGTTAGCATTAGCATCACAACGTTAACGTGGTTATTACATTGATTTTTCTGTATTTGATCCTCGCAGTAAGACATCCTTCACACAGGGTCCTCAGCTCTACTAAAGCCAGTGTTTACTGTCTGTAGATCTATGTCAGGCAACATTTCCTGTAATGATATGACAGCAGCCTGTAATAAATTATGGAATGTTAACTTAATCAATGAAGAATAATAGAAGGAACATCATGAGCTTCAAAGATTAATTGATGATATTATTATAAGGTAGGAATCTGTTGGATCATTTTAAAGTCCATAAGGACATGCTTTCCAAGTATTTCTCAAAAAGACCCAACATATCTCTTAAATTTGGAAAAAAAGAATTTGGCGACAGTTTAAACAAGTCTCAGGATTAATTTTCTTTATCTACTTGGAATTAGTTCCCAAATACTGAATATAAACAAAAATGTTAAACATATTTCATGAATGGGTTTGTTGCATGGTAAATCATATTAAAGCTCCACACAAATATCGATAGTATTAAAAAGGAACTAAAAGGAGTCGCACATTTGTGTTGGACTGGAAGTGTAGAGGAGTGGGAGAATGTGAGCGGTGATGCATAAAAAGGACAAAGAACAGAGATTCAGGAGGAAAAGTGTCTGTTTGCAGCACAGCTGGGCTCGCTGTCATGTCTGTCCGACACATGGGACCGGGCTGGAAATGCGAGTTGTCTCTGTTTTTTAGCAGAAATTAGGCCACGTCCTGTTCAATGCTGCCACTGCATGGCACTATTTCACAGTAGATGGAATAGAAAAGAACTTTATTAATCCTCCAAGGAAATGATAATGTTACGGCATCAGCAAAAACTGCTGACCCTGTGAACTCACAGTTGCACACTACAGAGACACACATGGTACATACATACGAACACATACAAACACACACACACAAACACACGTGTGTTGCTCACTAAAGAGTCTTATTGCAGCTGGGAGGAAAAACGTCCCACTGCTTCCAGTTCTGCACTGACTGGGAGGAGTCTGAAACTAAACAAACTGCATTAACAGAGAAAATGATTGAAAGGCGGCTCCTTGTCTCAGCGATGAGGGACGTTGCCAAGTAACAGTTATAGCTAGCAGCAAAGGTATAAATAGAGGCTGTGAGCACTTCCCCTGTCTCCATGGAGCACATTGAAGAAATTACCAAAAGTTGGGGATTTCACTCATTATTCTAAACATTGGGATAATCAGACAAAACCTGGGGGACAAGTTATGCACAGTAAAACATAAAGACGAATAATAATAATAATAATAATAACAATAATAATAATAATTAAAACCGCGAGCGGCGTCATAGGGTCCGATGAAGCGGCCGGGGGCGGTAACCCACGGTCATGTATACCACTGTTGGGGATTTGGGAATTGGCCTGAGCAAATTTGGTGTAAATTGGTGTAAAAACAACTGAGATATTGCATTTACCAAGAAATGGCGAAAGATTTTCCTGTCATGATAGGCCCCTCCCACTTTTCACAGCCTGCTCTATTTGCCATAGCAATGTGCTTCCATCTAATAAGATTCATCCTATAGTGTTTTGAAGTCAACACGACATGTCGTCTTGCCGCTAGAGCTGCTGGCGTAGGACGGCCAAAGAAGCGGCGCCCTCTGAGAACGCAAGGCATTGTGGGTGTTTTTGGTCATCGTTTGTTGTTTGGGGCTGTACGGTCATCATGTGTATCAAATATGAAGCACTTTGAACTTTGCATTCTGGAGTTATAAGCGTTTTCGTATTACGGCGTAGTTATGGCGAAGGATTTTCCTGTGTCATGATAGGCCCCTCCCACTTTTCACAGCCTGCTCTATTTGCCATAGCAATGTGCTTCCATCTAATAAGATTCATCCTATAGTGTTTTGAAGTCAACACGACATATCGTCTGTCCGCTACAGCTGCTCGTGTAGGACAACCACAGAAGCGGCGCCCTCTGAGAACGCAAGGCATTGTGGGTAAATTGGTTATCGTTTGTTGTTTAGCTCTGGACAGTGATCGTGTGTATCAAACATGAAGCAGTTTGAACTTTGCACTCTAGAGTTATAAGCGTTTTCGTATAACGGCGTAGTTATGGCGAGGGATTTTCGTGTGTCATTATAGGCCCCTCCCACTGGCCATGATGGGTAATTTGGTCATCGAGCGTTGTTTATGGATGGACAATCATCGTGTGTATCAAATATGAAGCAGTTTGAACTTTGCATTGAAGTGTTATAAGCATTTTCCTATTATAGCGTGCTGATGGCGAAGGATTCTCCCGTGTCATTATAGGCCCCTCCCACTGATCACAGCCTGTTTTTTCTTCCATAGCAATTTGCTCCCCTCTGTGTAGGTTCATCCTACAGTGTTTTGAAGTCAACACAACATATCGTCTGTCCGCTACAGCTGCTCGTGTTGGACGACCACAGAAGCGGCGCCCTCTGAGAACGCAAGGCATTATGGGTAAATTGGTTCTCGAGTTTTGTTTATGGCTGTACGGTCATCATGTGTATCAAATATGAAGCAGTTTGAACTTTGCATTCTAGAGTTATAAGCTTTTTCCTAGAACGGCGTCCTGTAAATGCTAACCGTGTACATGACCTTAAATGACACCGGTCGAAAACACAAGGCATGATGGGAAATGTTTCAAAGCAGTCATAACCAAGCTTGGGCACATGTCCTTTGTGTGAAATTTGAAGCTGATCGAATTTTGTGTGTCAGAGTTATGGAGATTTGGAATTTTTTGCGTGCTAACGAAAATTAGCATTGCATTTTTGTGGCGGCGCCACGACCAAACCGTGACAGATACGAAAATTCTTTTGATAACTTTTCATCTTCAATGGGTCCTATGTGGTGTTGCCAAGTTTTAAGCGAATCAGATGAATCCCCTCAGACTAGATAGCTCAGATGCGTTTCGAGGGCGAAACGCCATTTTTGACCTTTGACCCAAGATGGCTGACTTCCTGTTTGGTTTTGGGCGGGGTCACAATGTAACTTTTTGCTCATTCTGGGGCGAAGACTACATGCGGCGATTTTCGTGCAAATCGGTCAGACCTGGCGGTCGTGTGGTTCCATCGTTTGTTTTTTCTGTCCGTTTTTTTTCACGCCACCAAATTATCAAATTTTTCGCCAGGCCTGAGGTGCGTGCAAATTTCGGTGAGTTTTCGGGCATTTTTAGGGGGTCGAATTAGCGATCAAAGGCGGACGGGGTATAATAATAATAATAGGAAATAAAAGCGAAAACAATAGGTTCCTCTGTCCCATTCTGGGACATCGGACCCTAATAATAATTTTCTTTGCAGCGGTTCTGATTTTGAAACGCTAGTGTATAGAAATTAAAGCATTTTAAACAAAAGGAATAAACACCTTAGAGGAGGTAATAACTAAATGAGTAGTAGTATTAATTTAGTTGATAAAATTTGAAATCGTTAATTAATCGTTCAGAATCTGGTTTCAGATTGTCATAGTACAAAATATTCTGTGTCTTTAAACATGAGTAAAAATGCTCTAAAACGGCTGGCACTGAAAGTGTAGAAATTTTGAAAATGGCTGCCACTAAATGAGTTAATATGATGTATATACAAATATAGTACATGAGCTGGGTAACTACACACACTTTGCAGTGTGTAGAGGAGTAATGACTGTGGGAAGAAGTCAAAGCTGTCCTAACTGATATTTATAGAGGCTGCTATCAGCATATCAAAGCCCATCACCTGGCTCAGGCCTAGTCGGAGCTTTCCAAAGGGAATGTCAAACATGAAAGAAGCATTTGGTGGTTTGAGGCAGAGCTGTGCTCAAATACCACTTCCTTTTAAAATAGTGTTTTCAGGAGAGGTGTGCGTCTTAAATATTGGATGTTTAGGAAGTAGCCTTGAAGAGATGAAATGTAGAAATGCGATGCCATCTTTGCTGCGCTGCTGGTCATTGATCAGAACAAATGATGGCATGGAAGCATGTGTGTGTGTGCTACTGTGTGAGTGCAGTATATACTGTGATTTTACACGATTTATAAGCCATGTGGATATGGAAGTCACTGGTGATTTGAAGTCTTATTTTACAAAATAGTTGTCAGAAAGGTGCTTTATAATTCTCTAACGGATGGAAGTAGCTCCAAATCTATGAAGTGTTTCTGCTTTTCCTCAAACAGACTTCATATTGTGTCATTTCTACTTGAATTAAAATAGTCCACAAATGAACGATAAGTGCCGTGCGCTCTGGGGAAACATGAACAAAGCCCGGTTTAGCAGTTTCTGTCAGGTGTCTGTGCTTAGCTAAGGTGAAATAAATGTCAACATTATGAGTGACTTGCACAGTATGATAGCAGGCTGATGGATGTATTGAGTGACTGACAACTGCAGGCTAAACTTTCACAGAAGCGATTTAGACATTTTCTGCCTTGTGTTTCACCTCATACCTCACCTTGTTCTTTGAAGGAACTTTTACAGTACAACACAAACAGAACTATTTCAGGTTGCGTTTGAAAAAGTATCAGTGTCAAACTTATTCCACTCGGATCAGATACATGTCAATTATTTCATCTCATGAATTTAACAGCTCTGATAATAACAATTTATTAAATAATCATCTACAGCAGGAACAGGCAACTTCCATCACATCAGGACCACAAAAATGTGATTGTATCACATGATCAACATTCATGTCAGCATTAGAATAACCAATCTCACCATTAGCACATGAAACAAGAGTTTCTGTATGTTTTAGAGTCATTTGAGTGTTTTTTTTTTTTTGATCATGTTTCATATTTTCTGTCGTTTTGTGTTTTTTGATGTATTATTTGTGTATTTTCGTGATGATTTTGCATATTTTCTATAATTTTGTGTTTTTTTGTCTTTTTTAAGTCATTTTGTATTTTCTGTCTTTTTGTGTATTTTT
Source organism: Gouania willdenowi (assembly GCF_900634775.1). NCBI lineage: Eukaryota > Metazoa > Chordata > Actinopteri > Blenniiformes > Gobiesocidae > Gouania > Gouania willdenowi. The sequence goes on along the minus strand of NC_041047.1, from coordinate 42,492,372 downwards.
GTCATAATTTTGGATTTTTTTTCTGTTATCTTGGTAAATTTTGTCATTGTTTTGCATAACATTCCATCATTTTGTGTGTTTTTGGAGTCGTGCTGTGCATTTACTTTGGGAGTTGCATACAATTTAATGGAGGGCCACATTTGGACCCTCACTCACCAGTTGTTCATGTCTAATTTAACGTTTCTAATACTTTTATTGAATGTGGTCGAATTTGGTTTGTGACAACAAAAACTGAAATTCATTGACAGTTATTAACCGCAGAGATCTGGAAGGGTTTTAAAACGTCCAACGTACAAATGAGATTATTGGTTATCCCTTAATGACTTCAGATCCGACACAAAGACGCGCTTTGAAATGTCTTTCCAGCCCAACAAACGTGGTGATAAAAGATGAATAATTAAAGTCAAGTTGCTGTGCTAGCTGTGAGTGATTATCAACGTGTCTGTGTGAAATGTGTGTTTGTGGAAATAAATGACAATGATTGACTAGCAAGCAGACCTTGAAAAGGACAAGCTGCCGGTGGGACAATGATGATGGGAGGAGGAAGAGGAGGGAGGGACGCACCAGCTCTTATTTTGTCAAATAGCTGTGAAATGTCCACACTCGTTTCTTAAAAGTATTATTTTCCTTCAATGCATTGACTAATGATTCTGTGTTTTTTAATCCCCCCCACCGCTTATAATTTATTCCAGAGGTATGAGGGCATTTCCACTAGTCAAGAGCTGCCTCCTCCTCCTCTTCCTGCTCCTCTTCCTCACCCTGGACTTTTCAGCCTTTCAGTGCTGGGACAACATGTCTCTGCATTATGTCCGATAGCGTCTCACCGTTAGAAGTTGCATGTCATTACAAAAACCAATGTATGGTACCATGAGATCATAGGAGGATTTGATTTGCGTCCTCATCTGTTTGTTAGGGTAACTATGCAGTGTGCCTTGAATGATTTGCATGGGCAGGGCCAAAGGGGTGGCCCAGGGTGGCATGTGCCACCCCTAAAATCTGATTGGTGACCCCAAGTGCCACCCCATCCAGATTCACAAAAGACAAATTAAACTGTAGCTTGTAATTTTTTTTTGTTTTGTTGTTGAAACAGTGATAAATCTACAACCTTAACTAATATTTATATATTTTTTGTCAGGATAAACTCATTCATAGCATTAACTACAAATCACATGCCTTTTTCTTTTCTTTAGATGTTTAACATGTTTTGTTGCTTCAACATATAAGGGAAATGTTCATGTTGCAACTAATTATATAATTTAGAGTAAACAATATTATTTACTGGGATTTTAAGTGGTTGTTTTATTATTTAAAATTTAGTGTATGCCCCTGCAGTGCCCCCTAACCAAGATTTCCTAGACCCACCCCTGATGATTTGTGTGCACTATAATTTGCTTTTCAATATTTAGTGATCACAGAGATAGGAAGGATCCATGCATGTCCATGTTTTACATCATTAAACCAACATTAACAGTAAAACAATCATTCACAGTAAACACTGCCCGCTCCTCCATAGGGAAAGGACCAGAGATGAAACTAAGGCTACAATTCCCCTTTAATTCAGAATAAAAGTTAAATCCACTTCAAACTGACCTTGTAAACACTTAATGAAAATGGAAATTCTAAATTAGGTGGCTGGTTTATTCCGATTTTAATTCTGAATAATTCCTCTTTCACACTTAATTCTGCTTTAAGTTCATTCTGATCGTTCTGCGCATGCTCTTTGTGACGACATAATCCTAGACAACCGCCCAGACTTGAGCTGAGAGTATTTATTTAATAATAGCCTTAGAAGACATGGATATAATGAAAAGAGTGGATGGATAGAAGCATAAACATGCGGACATTCACACGGACATCAGCAAACGGAACAGGCTTCATCGTGGGACATGGAGCCTTGTACCAGACCCACAGAGCATCAATGATAACGTGCAGATCATCATAATAAAGTTCTCCTTTTGTTCTAAACATCCTGTAGAGTGGCAATAGACCAGCCTTTGCACTAACCGCTGGCTTTGATTGGCCAACATTTATCTTCTATCTCTTTCTCCTGCTCAGTGGATGAAAATGAAACCATGTGTTATCGCCGAGGTGCTGCTTCAAAACTACAATAAAAAAGTGAAAACAGTTCTTATGATATGGTCATCTATGTTGTAGCCAAAAAGAAAAGGTTTCCTGTGTGTTTTTTTCCCGATAGATACGTCACGTTTGCTCAATGTTCCATCAGAACCGTTCCCAACCCAGAGATCTAAAGCGGAATTGAATAAAGCCAAATAAATTTGTTTTCCATGTATTTGGAATTAGTATTTCCATGTAAACACGAAGCAGAACACTTTAATTCCGAATAATTTAAATTGAAATAATTAATTCTGAATTAAAAAAACATCATGTAACTGCGGCCATAGAGAAGCTGCTCCATAGATTGCCCCGCCCCCTGCCAGCCTACACTAACCCTCATCACAGCACATATGTCATTATCTTCATATACAACATACGTCCAGCCCTTCCTTTGAATTCAGGCTATAAGTGGCTGCAGCAGAGCCATGGAAACATGACTCACACTTGGTGTTTGCATCCTTTTTTAAACTGATCAGCACTCTGAACCTAATAACCATATTTCTTGCATTGCGTGGGTTACTGTTCAGACCACTAACCAGGCCATGGCGGCGTTGGCTGGCGTGCTCCTGCCTGGCACAGTGTGAAGTGTGACAACCCCTGGTGGTGGGATGGGAGCCTCAGGGTGAAGTGCAGTGGCCCAGTGCGTGTTGATGCATACGTGCGTGTCTCCAGCAGGAGGACATGAACACACGTGTTGACATTGGTTAATCTTTGTGTTTGCTCCTTGGAGCCTATGAGAGCCTCACAAAGAAGGAAGTGACCTGGAGCAGCGTGGCCTTATTTGGTGTTAAAGCTGGCACTGGAAGGACGGACCAGTTCAACCAAAGATCCTCCACTTCTTCCGACCCGTGGAGCTCTCACTCCCTCATAAATAAGAAACAATTTGTCCTTCCTGTCTCACTGTTCTCCTCACACAGATACGGATCCTTTCATCTTGCAGGCTTGGATGAGTTGCTGGAGCTCATCAGTTATTGACTAAGGAAAATAAATCACGTAACCTTCAGTGAGATTGAATTATTCATAAAGTTATAGCGGAAAACAAACAGCATTTCTTTAGCTTCTATAGATGTTTGATCTGAACTGGTTATTATTGCTATGATGACGTGTTTGTCCTTGTGTGAGTATCAGTGACACACTAATCTGTTCAATCTGTAAACATAAATATATTTAACACAATGATGTGCTACACATGACTAACAATGCACACACACAGCTAGGGACTAAATTATAGGCAGAGTTTGAGATTTTTGCCTGGGAACAAAAGAAAGAAAATAATTAAATATATCGACTGTCTCGAGATTCACGCCAACCACAATGAGTGTGACATATACAATAATGCAAAAATGATTAGTAACATAATTGATAAGGATTGATAACAAAAAATTCTATCAAAGTGTCATTTAATGTTTTAAATTCATGATGAAATCAGGCTAGTGGCTGCTTTCTGCTCCATTATTTTTGCTGCAGTACCATACATGAACTGCTGGGTGCAGAGTTGTGAGGAAGAATTGCGCAACAGAAGAAGAACCAACCTCAAGTATCAAAAGTTTGGGACCATTTCACTGAACACTTACTACAACAATACTACACACCTAAGGTAGAACTAACATCTCTGACATGAAATTATCAGTAATACGTTAGAATCAGGATGTTTCAAAAACCTTCTTATATCCATTTTTTAATGAGTATCAAAATGAGAATTACAGAGAGATGTAGGCTTGAAAGGAAGACGATGGTCACATGACTCGAGCGCTAACAAAATCTTATATTTTTCACAGACCAACCAATAGATGTATTAATATATTGTTCAGTCACTGTATTTTATGGCACATGTTGGAGAAGAGGCTGATCGTGTTTAGATGTCATCTTTGAAGTTATTGTGGATTGTGTGCGTAGTCCAAAGTCAGTTTTTGTGTGTGTGTGTGTGTGTGTCTGTAATGGGTTGCCTGGGCTCCTGCCGCCGTGGTAACAGCTGTGAATTTATACAGTGTAATTGGCTGATGAAAAACAAATAATTGAATCAGTTGAAGGGCACAGCATCACATCCCCCCGACTGAGCAAATGTGGGTTTGTGTGTGAGCAACTGTGATCAATTTTAGAAAAGGTTTGCTCCCTCAACAAGGAAGATGAAAAACAAATAACCCCAGTCAGATAATCATTTAGAATTCCAATCCTGTTTCCCTCCGTCTTTGATCGCTGTGAGGAAGGAATTTTTATGAGAACAATGCGATATGTGTACATGCTAAGGTAATTAGAACATCCAGGAGCTAGCGGTGCCGCCGTCATCACACACACTGTTATGTAAAGAGCTTGTGCTTCATTAACAAAATCTAATCAGTAAACTCTTTTTTCATGTAAAAATCAATGAAACAACTTGTTTTCAGCAGGAACAATGTAATCTAAAACTTATTAAATCCTTTGATTGACTAGTTGTGATTTTGTTCCATATTACATTTTCTCCTCACAATGTTTATAAATTAAATTCAAATTTCATTCTGATCTAACTTCAGAGATTAAATCTAATTTTAGTTTAAAATGACCAGTACACTTTAAGTTATTTGTAAGCTGGTTTAAATGGGTTGTTGCGATGCTTAGTGTTTCAATCCTCTCTGCTCCTCGTCTCTGTAGCTGTGACCAGCCTGTCTCACTTTTTCTCACTCTGAACACAAACATTTGTGGAACCAACGTGTGCACGTGTAATAAGCACGCTGCCGTCACTCTGGCTGCACACTAGGGTAATTAGCGAGATCTCACTCTGTGATTTCTTAGTCAGAAGTCAATTAGCCTGGTGGTTTGTGGATGTTCCATCCAACATCACTGCGAAGGTACGAGGAAATATTAGCCTGTGTGTGTGTGTGTGTGTGTGTGTGTGTGTGTATGTGTGTGTTTAACAGGTATTAATTACCTAAGGGAGAGAACGAACACTTGGTGACAGGATGTATCTTCTGCTTTTCACTAATTTTAATACATGTTTATTTTAAAGTGCCTTAAATAATATTAACTATTAGAGTTATTGGCAACACTTTACTTGAAGTTTTATACCTAAGGCTGACCAAACGCCATCATTTTGTCATTATTTGTCATTAGCATGATGTCATAACTCACATCTCTAAATTAGGACTATGTTGGCATTTTTTGGGTTAGGTGGAGGAATCTAGAGGTGTTAGGTAGGCTTAGGGGTTAGGGTAACGAACGACATTTAATGACAGCCTTCATAACTAATGACAGGTGTCATGTCATAATATTGACACGTTATGTATAAAAAACTTCAAGTAAAGCAGGGGTCTCAAACTCAAATTACCTGGGGGCCACAATAGGCAGAGTCTGGGTGAGGCTGGGCTGCCTCAGGTATTCCACAAAAAAAAAATTAAATCTTCATAAACATCATTACTGACAGTTCTTTAAAGTTAGGGTAGGCAATTTGTGAAAGCTAGCATGATTTTGAATGTAGCCTCCTCAACGGTTCCGCCTTTACCCCCCTCCCCTCTGTGCTCCTTCTCACTCACATGCATGAGCACAGCTGCTGCAGAAGAGGAGCTCAGCTCAATGCTTGTAATGTGTAGAAACGTTGTTGTCTCATGTCTCATTCAGCAGTAAGTAAACACTTACTGCTGAATGAGACATGGTCAATGAGACATGGTCATGTTAAAAACGTGACCAAAAACTCTGTTTTAACTCTGTCAGCTGTGACGCGCTTTCAATTTGAGCTTGTGCATGCGAGGGATCGAGAACAAACAGGGGTCAGTGAGACGTGATTGGTTAAAAAAGAAACGGTTAGTTTTTTTTCCATTTTTTGAAGTTATTACAGGTTTACAGCTGCTACAGTTGATGGATTTTCTTCATTCCTTTTTCAGTGCACATAAGATCTTAATTTCTGTCAGGACATAAAGACAATTTCAACCCAAAACTTAAAAAGTGTATCTGGAGAAAATCGCCAACCCCAGCTTTAATTTCAGGTATTCCACAAACAACTTTGGTTAAAAAAAAAATAAATCTTCATAAATGTCATTACTAACAATTATTTCATTTCAATGGGTCCTTCTGAACATGAACGGCCCTGAACATGAATGCAACATTGACAAACATGAACATTTCTTCTGAACATGGCTTCTCTTGCCTACTTCCTGCTGCTAGAGACCTGGTAGTGCTTCCTCTCACATAGCTGAGCTACATTTGGCTTGAGAGAAGAAATAGTCTGTGCTCGTCACCAACCTTTCTCTTCACTGCAGGCTTCGAACATAACATGTTGTCGGCTAATTGCTGTCACTATCCTAATAAAGTTTTTTTTTTTTTCAAGCCACAAAGTTTAAGTCACGTGTTTAGCCAACCAGACGCACAGAGAACGTCATTTCCGCTTTTTCTTCCAGCAACAACAAGACGGATAATGAACCACTCGGCAGCAATCGCCTTTCTTTTTGCGCTCAATGTGTATTTTGTGATGACATGAACATCGTGACATTTGTAGATGGTAGAGAGCAGAAGAAGGCGATCGCCAGTGGGGCGTTTACTATCCATCGGGACATTAGCCGATTATAGTTGATATAAACCATGGGACGCAGCCACAGAGGCGTTATTTACTGGCTTTTATTTTCTATAATAATCCCATGGAATCAGCTGTGCTTTCCAGCCAACACCGATGTTTCGTTGACTATGACCGAGCAGGTAGGTCCCCTGGGTAGCCCCCAGCCTCAGAAGCGGGACGGCGGGTGCGAGCTGGCTGGGTGGGTGGCTCCATCGGAGGTGTGCTTCCCTTGTGACACCGTCACCGCACAATGCTGTAAAGTGCCATTCATATTGTGACAGACTGGGTCGTATTTAACTGAGTTTTGTTTCACGTGTAGTTTATTCAATGTTTAACAGGTGTTGTGGTTTCCCATGGCATTTGAAGCATTGTTGCGTACAGCTTTCTCTGCCAATGTTCGTCTTTGTTTACATGTGTTCTGCTTGCTGATTGGCTGGGAGGCTGGGGAAGGGCGGGCGTAAGCGGAGAATGAGGGGCCCATATTGTTTTAAAGACCTCCATTAAAGGCTGATAAACCTTTGATAACGGCTCAAGTCATGTCATTACAATACAGTATAAAACACACGGGCCACACTAACATTACATTTTCACATTGTCCTGTGGGCCACAAATTATCGGCGTGAGAATGAGACATTAGAAACATTAGAAAATCTGGACTCACATGACCGACTAATAGAGAATTATAGTGACCTCTGATTGGTGTAAGCAGTAGGGGTGTTAATTATCACAATTGTCACAATTTTTGATGCATCCCCCTCCCATTCAGGGTTTTTTTTTCCTCACTTTGTGGCTATTTCATACTTTTAAACAAAGTATACAGTATGTATCGCTATTCATTAATTAAACTTTACCAAACAGATATATCAGCATTATTTTTATTTATGTCATATCAACAGCAATCCTATTGCAAAATAAATAAATATAAAAATATCTAAAATATTATCATATACAGCTAATTTCATCTGAACCCACACGGAAGCTAGCTTATTCAGTAGAAATAAAGACTTATTCCAAGAGCTGCATAAATCCCACAAGAAATTAAACATTTTGCTGTGCATAATCAAAGCAGCTTTAGAAACATCTAAAACCTACATTATCAGCTCTCTTGTGGACACCCTCTCTACCTTTAAGGTTAGGCTCAAAACATTCCTCTTTGATAAAGCTTTTAGTTAGGAACCAGCTCATAGCTCATAATTAAGATGCAATAGGCATAGACTGCCGGGGGGGGGGTCTGGCATGCTCGGTTGGAGAGAGGTTGGAGAGGGCGTTAAGAGAGAGGTCATTTAGGTTAGAGAGGGACCGGAGAGGGTCCCATTCCTCTTTCAAACACTCCCTCTATGTCTGCTTACTCCCTTGTGTGTTTGCTCCTGTACTCCTTCTGGCTTTTGTCTTGCAGGTCCGTGGGATCCTCAGTGTGGAGTTACAGAGACTCAGCGGCTCTGTCTCCACCCTTTTCTCTGCACACACCCAACACAGCATAACGTGGATGGCTGTTCATCATAGGAATGGGATCCACACAAGGTTCCTGCTGCTTAACAGAAGGTTTTCCTTGCCGCCATGATGAATTCATGTTGGGTGTGGGATACATATGTATGTGTATATACGTATATATGCATATGTGTGTATCCATAAAATGAAGAGTCCGTCCTTAAGACTGCTCTACTGTAAAGTGCCTTGAGATACCATTGGTTATGATTTGGCGCTATACAAATAAAGATTGATTGATTGATTGATTGATTGAATTTGTGTTTTTAAATAAAGGGGCGAAATTGATAAAAGAACACTGATTATTTATCATGTTATCAATTATGAAATCCTACCAGGGATTCGTCATCAATGCTGTCTTCACTATCATCATTGCTGTCATCATGCTGAGGATTAAAAACTATGTGAGAAAAGGAGCTGGTCAACATGTTCCGAATTAAGTGTCCGTGTTTTAAGACGGGTCAGGTGAGTAGCCCACATCGCTGCAGAGCGGAGAGGGCACAGCGAGGTAACCTAGTCCACGGCCCTGGGAAGAGGTGAGTTGGGAGCGGGGCGGCTTCGAAAAGCTCAAGGCCCACGAGCCACCTCCGATGCCGGGCCCTTCCAATTTTTTTTACACTTTTGAATCGTTATCGAATCGTCACGTGTCAAATCACGATTAATCTAATAATCAATGTATTGGCACACTTCTAGTAAGCAGCTGTCATCGCCACTAAGGTGGATAACGGTCTTTGGTATTGACATGTATTCTTATCTAGCAGGTAGAGCTATGATTAGATGTTAGTACGGCCCGCTCTGTCTTCAAGTCCTCGATTCAGTCCATGAAGCAGCTGATCACCAAAGCTTTGTCCTCATCCAGTGAGTCACTGAGGGAAGGAAACCTCTCTGAAGCGTCAACGTGATGTTGACCTGGGGCGTAGCTGTGGGACTGAGCCTCCCAGAAGGCCTCACATCCCTCCTGCTTGGAACCAGTTAGGTTAAGATAGAACATGGCCTATGAGAGCTACTGTTTCCAGCCTCAAATCTCATTTATTCTCACCAAATGTCAAGCTTTTAGGAAGTGTTTGTAGAGCTACATGCAACACAACACAGCACAGTGCTCTTTTCTTTCTTCATCTTTGTCTTGAACTTGGCAAACAAATAAATTAACAAAACAATAAAATCAAAACAAATGTAGCATAACACACAGTTTGAGAAAAGACTTAATCAGCTCACCCAGTAAATAAGTAACATTAAGTAACTCATCTAAGCACCTTTGTTGGCAAAATAGTTGATACAACCAAGACAAACAAAAACCAAAATAGAGAATCAAACCAAACAGGGACTAATACTCAAGCCCCAAACTTCATACCAACCCACTAAAAATACACAATTACACACACAATAGTGTAACATGTACACATCCAATACCAGGATTTCAGTGTCCAATATGAAAGTGGTTTAATGATGTGGTATGTTTGTATAATTCCTATGAATTCGGTAAAGTGTTGTCATGTTGATTCCTCATACTGAAATGCTTGTTCTTTTGGAGTGTTTTGAGTGCTGCATAAATGATGTTTATCTAACTGTGAGTGTGAGTGATGTAATCTGTTACCAAATACGTCCTTTCGTGAGAATCTGCTCTGAAGAGCTTCCACCTCTCAAACGCGTGATTCAGCACGTCTGACGATTGAATTTGAAGAGCAGTTAAACTCAACCACCTGCAGGAAAAAAATACTCCTGAAAAACATTGTTTCCCAACATGCATCAAGGTTGTAGGTTTATGAAGATCGTTAATATATTTCAGTAAAATCTCCAACAATATTTTGATAAAAAAAAGGGTATGATGGAAAAAGGAAAATGAGCTGAAGTAACTGAAGGCAGAATTGAAAGGATGTTATAGAAAATCTTCAGTGGTTCCTCCCAATGTCTCCATCACCTGTGGTGGTTCTCCTGCTGTGGCTGTTATCAGTCGCGCTTCCCTGTTTTTCTCTGTGTTGGTAATGAGCACTTTAGAACTTGATTGCCCCCATTACAGTGGTGGCCAGCTGGAATAGTCTTCATGATGTCTCTACAAAGACTCCACTGTCTCACTGCTGGGTGCAGAGCTTAGCCTCTGCATACATGAGGTTTATTAATGGATTCAGATGAAACTTGCTTTACAGACATTCTCTGTAATCCATTACCTAATCTGCTTTGGTAAATGGTAAATGGACTTGATTTATATAGTGCTTTATCCCCACACTTAAGGAGTCCCAAAGCGCTTTACATATCAGCTCATTCACCCATTCACACTCACATTCATACACCAATGGGACTGAGCTGCCATGCAAGGCACTAGTCGACCACTGGGAACAATTTAGGGTTCAATGTCTTGCCCAAGGACACTTCAACACATAGACATAGGTATAGACTGGGATCAAACCCCCAACCTCTCGATCAGAAGACCTGTCCTGCTGGTGACCCCAAGTGTTCAATACTGGGGTCATATTCCAGGGGCTTTGCTTTGCTCCAGATGTCGGCTTGAACTGATCCCTGTACATTTTGACAAACCATAGTTTCAAATGTGCAAGAGTTTCTCTAACTTTTAAAGTTTATACATGAGATGTTTAATGTATGCAAGGTATCCGTGACAAGATTTATTATCCAAAAAAAAAAAAAAAAACACGGGGGGTGAAAGTAACTAGTAACTTATACTTTAAGTACTATTTAATTGAGCTACTTGTTACTTGTATTTGAGTAATTTATGCATAACTTACTTGTACTTGAGTACAAATTCAAGTAACAAGTATCAAGTATATATATGTGTATATCATATATCAGAACTCTTTACATCTTTGAATATTAGACACTATCAAAAATAACCATATATATATATATTACTCACTAATATACAATACCTATAGTTTACAGTCCATCCAGTGTTGATTAGTTGATGAGTGGATCATTGCTTTAGTCTGCTCTGGAACCCTTCAGGCTTTTGTTTTGCCGTTTGCTCGCTTGGCTTTGCTCCAAGTGTGGAGGGCAGTCCTCCACCCTGAGGCTACCAGTTCACGACTGTCGCTGGTCACTGGGACTCCCCATTGAAGCCTGCAGCACACTGATTATTGGCTAATACAAGGTGGTTATTCTCCTTCTGTTTGGGGTTAGCCCTGCTTTTATCTGAGCGTGGTCATTAGCAGCAGTGCCTTGTTGCTAGTTAACTGTTTATTGCTGATGGTCTTTCATTGCTTCCATTGTCTGTTTTTTTATGTGTGCTCCATTAGAAATGGCACAGGGGTGGGGGGCTAGTCTCTCTTTGTGTGCTGCTAATTGGCTTTGATAATGTCGCTCTGAGGAACGTTTTCTCTGGACCGCTATGACCAGCACTCAACACAGCCTGTCACTTTATCACTGCGCTGTGCAATTAGTTTGAGGACACCTTCCTCCACCTCCAACACCCCCTTTGACTTCCTGTCATCACTGTCCAGCCCCCACCTTCCAATCCTCCCTGTGTCTGTCTATACTCCAACCAGTTAGATAACAGATTCTCAGTCCTACTACTACTTCAGTACAGAGTTAGAAATTCACTTTTCCTCCTGATATTTTAAAGGCTGCCATAAACGGGACAGACAGTGGGCCACTGCAGCAGATTCCTGCTCCTTCGTGTTGAGATGACTTCAGTGGAAATTTTTGTGGCGGCGTGCTAAACCTTCCTCACTGAGTTAACTTTGGCGCCCGCACACTGATCAGCCCACACACACCACATGTTCCCACCAAATGTTCTCATGGGTTCTCGTAAGCAGCACAAAAACAGACCACACAAACCAGAGTTATACAATCCTGATACAACAAAAACCTTCAGACATTTGTTAAAGTCAACTTCTGGGGTTAAAATATGACATGAATACCTACTCCTGCATTACAGGAGCTTATTAATCCATTCACTCAGCAAATAAAACATGTCACAAGTTTTAAATAAGCACATAAACGCCTCTGATACCTGGAAAATATAGACTCGACCCTTGATTTCCTATTTGTCAATATTGTTTGGAACTGAAATGTGATTAATGTTTTTTTCCGATCATATTTTGGTCGAGCTTTGATGTCTTAATGATCAGACTCTATGGACGCTACTGGTTAACAGTGGGAACCTCAAAAGTTTCCACTGCTTTAGAGTGAATGACACGTTTCACAGCAGGAGAACTTTTCAGTTCTCGTCCCTGAACTGTGCTCTCTCCTCCTTAGCTCCAATATTGATCCACCGTTTAGGCAATTAGAGTGTGCAGAGCCTCTTTACCTTTGTATCCTTTCTCCCTGTTCCAGACCAAAGCGCTCAGAAAATACCAAAAGATTGCCTGAACCCCAAAGAGCTTAAATTACCTCTGCTCTGTCTCGTTTTACAGCGACACCTGTTCCCAAAAGAGCCTCAGAGCTTTTCACTCTTGATCCATCTCAATCATTTGTTTCATTATTATCTGAACAATAGCCACAATTAGTCCTGTGAGACCACACTAGTGAGTCCACACAGTTTTTAAATTTCTTTTAGTTAAAGATAATGCAGTTACTTTCAAGTGATATTGTTTGAATAATTCCTTTTAAACAGTGTTTTCCTGATAATTAAAGAGCTGCTGGAGGCTGAGGTTTAGAGTCTTTTATAAATGTGTTGACGCTTGTAAACAATCCCAGGCTTTAATGAGAATCTTACCTGGTGTCTGTGTTTAATGTTGGCACATGTGTAACCTGAATACTGACTGACTAGCTTGTCTGCTATTTGTGTTTACTGACCATTAGTTCAGTATCTTTCTCTTTTTTGTAAAAAGGTGGTGACATGGATCATAGAATATAATCAATTACTGTATATGATGCCCAGTCTACCACAGCAGTGAAATTGTTAAATGGATTTGTATATTTTCCATATCTATTAATGTATTATTTAAACACAGTTGATTTCCCTCACAGCGGGCATTGAAACGATGAGGAAGCTGATCAAGGAGACCTTGTTTGTTTCTCTCCTTGTGGTTTACTGTGAGATGACTCGGGCATGTAAAGCCTTCAGCTGCTGCAGAAACAGCTCAACTGAAGGGATAGAAATGCACAGAGGGCAGATGAAACGATGGCCACAGGTGACACTGTGAAAAACACATTGTTGTAATAAACCATTATCCCCTGATGGCATCTAAACATAGGATTTCTTACCCTGATTCATCAAACTGACAAACGCTAATTATATAACCAAATGACATGATCTCCAACTTCTCCTTTTTACTTTAACATGAAAAGATATATTGACTAAATAAGCCTTTAAATCCAACCCAGTCACTGAAAACTCACTACAAATATGTCCCCGCCCGCACACTGCATAAGAAATATAATATTGAACTATATGAGGAGAGTTGAAAGTTTCTTAAAGAGCCTGGGGTTGACAACCAGAGTAGGTCTTGCTTATCTTTTCTTTGCTGCTTCTGAACTGAGTGCTTTATGTCATACATCACATCTATCTCATCCTTTATCATTACATTTGTTACAAACCTGCATTGGTTCTCCAGGTTGGGAAGTCATGAGTAGAAATGTGATTTAACATACATTTAAAGTAATTTCCCCACAGAGGAAGTGCTTTAAAGTGAACCTAATGACTCCTGCAGATGTTGACGACACAGACATGAAGCTAAACATGAAACAGCAGGTGTGAAATGATACACCAGAACAGACCTTGCTCGCGTCCTTTTCTCCATGTGAATGAATCGGTGGAAGTGAATTGTCTTTAATGTTCTTCTGCTGATACTTGTTACACGTACCTGAGCTTCTCTACAAAACTTTTTTTGTCTTTTTAGTGGTAAAGTAACAATAACATAAATAAATATAGCGAAATGTCTGATGAAAGGGTCTTCAACACAACGTGATCCTCACAATAGGAACTCCATGAATTTATTGGATGGATTGATGGAAGTTGATATCAGAAAGTTTCGACACATTATTATGCTAATTATGAAAGCCCCCTCATTGGCTCTACACAGTGGTACCAATCAAAATAAGTGATATCCAGATTAACATTTCTAAATAATGTTACAACTTGTTTATGTGTGTTTTTGTCTTTTTGATACTTTTATTATGTTATTTATTTCATTGTAAAAAAAAAAAAAAAAAGAAAAAGAGGAATATTTGTTTTTGAAGTTTATTGTTTCAGAAAAAGCATTTAAAAGCAGATGGGGCATGGGGGCCGTGGGGGGAGCTCATTGAGATTATATTATTTTTGTTATTTGATAACAAAGTCAGCTTCATTGCATTATTTTGCCATATTTAGGTTTGTGACCATTGTTAACATTTTGGGTTAATTCCTCCGCCATAATTTGTTTAAAATAATTTATGATTGGTTTTGTTTTTCCACATATTGACTTCTCATGTTGTTCTACACAGTGATCCAAAAGTCCTGGTGTTGGATGTAATATCGGAAGGCTCCAGCAGGGGTCTCAACTGCTGTTAAAGTGTGCAGGACTAATGTCCAGATATAATAACAGCAAAGTTACGGAGGCTATGCTAACTGGCAGCTATAAACTGTGTCCCATTAATGTGTAGGAGGATAAGGGACTGGGAGAGGTGGGCGGAGCTTATCATTGACCTACGTGGAAGAGCAAAAATCTCTGTCAGTGGGGCTTACCTGTGACTACGGCACCTCTATAAGCACTGACATATGATTCATGTGCAATGACTTGATTCAGTACAAATTCACAAGAGTTATTCTTTAAATCAAGTTGCACCTAGTTATTTTATTTTTACTTACTCCTTTCTTTCAATGATTTTTTTGACGTGAGCCCAGAGGATTTGTGGGTTTAAACTTCAAACTATCCTCCTCCAGAGTGTCAAAGCTGTCTGCCAGAACATTTACAACTAATTATTATTGAAAGACAAAGTGTTTCTTTCCAGTTAATGGAATAAACTGTTTTACAACAGGAGGAGAAAAAAAAAAACTCCCCTCACAATCTACAGCTTAGGGCTGCATGAATATTAAAGCAACAGGAAGTGGGATCATTGGCTTTTTCTGAGTGTGTATGTGTGTGTGTGTGTGTGTGTGTGTGTGCGGGGCTGCTTTAGTTGCTGGTGTGCCAGCAATGACATTACCATGCCTGACACGTCCTTGGGCAATTGCAGAGGCGATTTAGCCTGTGCTCTGTTGCCGTGGCGACTGAGTCACGGAGGAGGAAGGTGTATGAGTAAAAGATCAGACAAGGACCTTTGTTACTTAAAGGCTGATAGCTCTCCTTTGCCTATTTCTGTTCTTTGCTGTCTCATCTTCCCTTCCCCTTTGACTTCTCCTGCATAAATTCCCATAGTTTGAATCAAGGCGTTCCACTTTTGTTTTTTTCTTTTTTTTACCATCATCCTCTTAAGGCGTCTTTTCTTCCCTTCACCTGTTGTGTTCTCATGCAGATTGCATTAGTTTTTGCCATCAGTTAATCAAAGGCTATCTGCCTCCTCGGTCTGTCTACCTGTTGAACATTCCTGATAAAAGTAGGCAGTTAACTCAAAGCACTGTCAGAGAATTCCTAATAGCTCAGATGAAGCGTAATGCACTGCTTAGTGCTTTATTAAAGGTGCAGATTAGAGAGTTGTGCTCTAAATCCTGCAGGCTTGGCAGGCTTAAGGTGTGATTGGAGGGGTTTAAAATGTGTGAGAGCAAGATGCGAGCGAGATAAGATTCTAGAAATAGGACAAAGCAAGGGCAGAACGATGCGTTGAGAGTGAAAGGTGAAGAGGATAATGCTTATATGCGTTCACAGACAATTGACTGAGTGTTACATCTACTGTAGTACTCCACAGTGGAAAGAATGTCGTACTAAACACGCACAAAGTAAGTTTTGTTTTGTAGTTCCTTTTTTCCCCCAATATATTTTTCTTTTATAGCTTATTTTTCTAATTAAAATCTTTGTTTAAAGAGCTGCTGCCTTCGCTGATTTTCAGAACAGCATGAACAGCACACACAGTTAGATGGATTTCCGAGTGAGTCCTAACCCACAAGCCACACTATAGAATTCACTCACACGTGCTGTCCCTTAGAGGAGAAAAATCCAAAAGCTGTTTGTTAATTAACTAGGGATGTAACGATTAATCGTAAGGCAGTTAAAAATCGATTCATAGGTATCACGATTCACATCGATACTGTGAAAATTAAATCTCAGTTTTTAACCAGCAGAGGGCGCTATCCAGAAGTGTTGGTGGCGGGCGGAATCTGCTAATACTTTCTTTCTGGCTGCCTTAACTCTTAACCATGTTTATAAATGATTCCTTACCTCTTTAGCACCGAATAAATATCTGTAATATTACGTGAATATCTGTAAAAGTCACGTTTTCCTATTAGCTCTGTCTGCTAGCATAGCATCTCTTCTTCACTGCAAGATATCTGCATGGCAACCGACCACTGCGTTACTAGCGCCCTCTACTGGTCCAAACAAATATTTGACCTACATACAGTGAAATGACTGTTTTTTTTTCTTAAGTCCAATTGTTAAGCCACAAAATACATTTTCAGTTGCACTTTTAAAAAGAAAAAGAACTATTATGCAGTTTTGCATTGTTTACTGTAGAACCATAATTTAAATGAATAGGTTTCCTCTTCATTTGTATTATTCCTTTATTTATTTCATTCAAGATTTATTTTTAGTTAAATTGCATTGATTTGAATAGTTTATCAAGGGATTCTTTTGAAAAATAAAAGGAAAACAGTATAGTTTTTTATAGTTTTTTTCCCCCAAAAAATAAAGGAACATTTTTCAGTCATCATTTGTCTACAGTCGCATTTTGTAAAATAAATTGTGAGAGAATCGTATCGTGAACCCAGTATCGTGAATCGAATTGCATCGGGAGTTGAGTGAATCGTTACATCCCTATAATTAACTCATTCAGTGCCAGCTCTTTTCAAAATTTGTACCCCCTCAGTGCCAGCCGTTTTAGAGCATTTTGACTCATTTTTTAAAGACTGACAATCAGCAGTTGAATAGAGGCAAGTTTCCCACAAATTGCCAGTTTGTGACATAAAGCTGAGAAAAATTGCTTTTTCTGAAAAAACCTATTAGTGACTGAAGCATTTTTTTTTTTTTTTGCTTTAGTGACACCTCAACATTGTTTCCTTCTATAAAACTACAAAAAACAACACGGCGACTCGGCTTTCGTTGCCTTATTTTACTATCTATGTCAGAATTGAATCGATTTCTTGCTGTATTTTGGCCGTCCTCCAAGTCTCTCCCCCTGTTAGTTCCCACACACGCAACTTCCTTCTCATCCCGGACATGCAGAGTGTCAGCTCTTGCCCCGTTTTTTTGATTGTTTTATCTAACAATCGCCACACTCTCAATAGTCCACTTAGTTCTACACATGCTCTGGTCGAGTGTGCGCTGCTGTGAGCTGCTGGGAACTTCAGCATCAACTCTCGTAGAACCATTTTCTGTCTTGTAAACTCCTTTCCTCTCCCTCTGAGCTCTGCCCATCAGGTGGTATCTCATCCAAAGGTGCGCTGCTGCCACCCATTGGTCATTATATCATTGAGAGCTTTGTCACACTGTCTCCTAGCAACCCCAGCTGAAAAACACAATTCGTGAATGGCACTCAGTGAGTTAAATGTGCTTGTGTGGCATTTTGCATCAGCAAATTTAACCCAGAAATTTATTTTTATCATGTATATAGCGCGACCATAGCTCAGTGGTTGAGTGGGGGGTCTAGTAACTGAAGGGTTGGGGGTTTGAATCTTGCTCTATCCATTGCTGTTGTGTCCTTGGGCAAGGCACTTTTCCCAATGTATGAATGCTTTCTACCACCGGTATGACTGGTGTGAATGAATAATGGTTTCTGTACGCACTTTGAGTCTCCTTGAAAAAAAGCACTATATAAATGTTGGTCCATGTCACATTTGTGAACAAACTTACGAGCTACAATTTCAACATTTTTGAGGAAACCCATTTTTCAGAAAAAAATACTTTACATTTATTGATCGATGAGGTCTTTATCGGCGTTATAAAAAATGTGTTATTGTTCTAGCAGCTTTAAATTGAATAAATGAAACAAGTTACTTAAGCACTTGTACTTGTTAAACATAACTAAAAAATACTGTATACATAGAAGCTCAGGACTGTAAAGATAAAAAAAATAAAATGACATGAAGCGCTGAGAATGAACAATGGAGAACTTTCCATTTGCAGCTCAGGTAAGCGTTCCTTGCCTGCTGAGAATGACGTTGTGGTTGTGTGTGTGCAAGGCTTTGTGGAGCTCCAGCTCATCTTTGCTCTGAGCTCCACTACATGAGCTCAGACATGCAGACGCACAGTGTACACCATGTGCAAAGCCTCATTACATCCACAGCAGGCCGACCATCAGGAGGTGGAAATCTCAACTCCATCAACATGTTTAAGAATTCTGATGGTTAAAGGTCTA